>NC_073303.1:99710327-99946013 GCF_027595985.1 Sorex araneus | reverse complement strand
CTTCCTTCCTTCCTTCCTTCCTTCCTTCCTTCCTTCCTTCCTTCCTTCCTTCCTTTCTTTCTTCTTTCTTTCTTTCTTTCTTTCTTTCTTTCTTTCTTTCTCCCCTCCTTCCTTTTTCATCTCTTTCTTTCTCTTTTTTCCCAATGTAATTTTGCTTAAAACTTCACATGAATAAGTGTTCTGATAAATATGATCACTATAGACTAACAATATAATTTTATGGACATCATAAAATCCCTAACCTTTCCTGTCACTGAAGTCATGTTCTTATGCTAGGATTTCCTCTGCTCATATCTTTGTATGTTTGATAACTACACCTTGTGATTCACAGGTTAATTTTTGGGGATTGCTACTGGCCATCTTTGGGAGACCATGCATTGTTAGGGATAAAATTTGAGGCTCACACAGGAACAGCATGCAATCCAAACCTCTGAACTACTCATATATTTATTTATAACTTTATACTTTGATTGGCAAGGCTGATTAAAACATCACATGAAATCTGGGTTAAACACAGGAAAAACAAGGTTAATGCTCTTCTGTCAGAATAGAAGATACTAAGAATGAAGTTTACAGGCTTTGGAATAATATAAAAATTATTCATTCATGGGTCATAGCTTTCGAAGGAAAAAATTAAAAAAATTAAAAGAGAACGTATAGAATCTAAGTTTCTGTAGGTTCTAGGGGGAAATGTAAGAATCTGTTGAAAGGATTTGACATTCTTAAAAGAGAAAGTCACGACACATTTCTATTATCTTAAATAACAATTAAAAATTCGTTTAGATGACAACTGGTGGCTATTTTTGACATGTTGTTCAGGAATCATACTTTGGGGGTATGCCCAGTGATGCTTATGGGTTACTTCTGGCTCTGAGCTCAGAAAATATTCCTGGTGGTGTTGGATACCATATTCGAAATGAAAGATCAAACTTGGGTCATCCGTGTGTAAGGAAAGTGTCAATCAGCCGTGTTATCACTCAGTGATATCCCCTCAGGGGCCATTGTTGACTGTGTTCAGGATACCATTTAGTTTTGGGAATAGAACCTGGCCTTCTGCATGTATCACATACTTTCTAGCCTTTGATCTTTCTTTCTGATCCAAATAAAAGATCTTAATGACTCCTCTATATCCATTATGCTAATCAAACTTAAAATACTGTATTTTTTAAATTAAAGAACTATGATTTTAAAAGTTATTGATATTTGTGTTTTAGGCATATTGCAACACCAATCCAAGCACCAGTGTCAGCTCCCTCCGCCAGTATTCCCATATTCCCTTCCAAACCCAGTACCCACTTTATATTTTTCTTTCAACTTGACAGGCTTGACAGGAACAGTACATAGTTTCAGCGGTTGCAACTTTGAATATATCCAAAACACATACTCAACAAAACTGAAAGTCCTTTATTTTAAATGATTACATATGTTCATTATATTTAATATTCTATTGAATTTGGGCATCAGGATTGCTTTTAATTTTTATATTATACATGATTGTGTACAATTATATATAATCACTACGTTTCTTATATTTCCTTCAGATGAACTTACATGTAGCTTTTGAAAGCTGTAACAAAATACCTTCCACAAAGAAGTTATAACATATATATCAAACTGCTGTGTTTGTGATTGCCTATCTGTTGAGAACTCACTTGGCTTTCCTGTTTTATAAAACTACAGAGATAAGAAAGAAACCTTGTCAACTATAAAATTTGCTGAAAAAATGTATGCGAATGAAAGAAGCTTCTAAGTTCTTCTGAGCCCATGATCAGCTTTTAAAGAAGGAAAATTGAGACCCATATGAAAGAATTGACTTGACAGGATCATTGCAAAACTGCAATAAATATCTGGACTCTATTCTAGTCTATCAATGTAAGATTCCTTTAGCTCGTTGATTCAATCATTCTCAAGTAGATCAAATTTAGTGTTCTAAATTGATAAGGATGTATAATAAGGATAAATAATAAAATGATAAGGACATTTCCTGTACAGTAGAAAACTTACATTGTATAAAGAAGCTCTAGGTCTGGGTACAACAGTTTTTCTTACTCTTCTCTGTAGGAATCTTATTTATATTACAATGATGCAGAAAGTTATAGTTCTCAGTACCAAGGAGAGCTCCGGCGAATGTGTGGCCCTTGATGTTCCTCAAACTGTGAAACTAAAAATCTATATAATTTACTATTATCTTACTTTGTTTCTAATTCTGGGGAATAAGTTTAAATTTTAAGATATTAGAAATATTACAGTTAGTTCTGAAAAGAGTCATAGATCTCTTTATAAATAGGGCAATGGACCAAGATCCCCCAAGAGTTGCCATTCAGAATTAATTTAAAGCAATTCTCCAGACATACTTCCCTTTGTGTTTCCATATTTACCTTGACAGATAATGTATATAAAATAGTAAGGCCACCTACTTACCTCTTTTGTCTCTTAATTTCACATATTCATGATCACATCTATTTTAAATTTCTTGTCTATTTTTTTCTTACTCCAACTGAAAAGATACTCATACCTGTAAGGTAATTCTACTCCTCTACTCCTGCAAGAGAACTTGCTTTAACAATGACATGTTTCTTTTAACAGCAATCTCTCATTCTTTGTTGCATCCCACTCTTTTATCTAACACAATATTTAGCTTTTCAGTATCAAATCAATTCCTTTTATCTGTTTTCCCTCTGCCCCCACCCCTCTTACTCTACCTTCATCACAGTTCCATCTACCACCAGAGTATGAGATAAGTTACTCCATATCCATTGCATTCATTTTAATCTCATACTATCTTTATTTCCTTTAATATCTAATGTGTCCTGTACTTTGCGAGTCTGGATTTGATCTTAGAATCACATTGTCATGGGAGCTTCCACAATTTTCCTCTTTCCAACCTCCGTACAATTTGAACTTATTCATCAGATTTTTCTAGTGTATTATGCTTTTGTTTTTAATGTAACTTTCATGTTTTAATATATTTTATCTTTCAACATTTCCATTATTCTTTATAATTTCCCCCTGACTAAATACACTTTTTCAAAGGATCTGACTTTAGCACTCATGAGCTATCCTCTTTTTCCAAAATCATTATCCTGCTTTTTCGTCATATTTAAGTAATTTCTGGGCTTCAAAATTTGCACCATTTCTGTGATATACTGACATTGATTTTGTCATTCCAGATTATCTCTGCTTTCTAATATTTATGCAATCATGTGGCTTATTCCAAATTTCTGTAAAATATTTTATTGATAAAAATGTAATGAAATACATTCCATAAAACTTTCATTGAATACCCTAGATAAAAGTTATTTGTGTGAAATCTTACACTTCAGTTATATCCTATGTAAAATATTTTTAAATGTGTTATTTAAATAGATATAAACACGTATTGTCTCTCATCTAGTAGCTTCTTCTTGGAAGTAATAATAGTAGAATAAAAGAAAGATTCAAAGATACTCTTTTTTTTTCCCAGATAATTTTGTAAAAATGCAGCCAAGTAGCATGAATAGTCTGTGATCATCAGGGTCCTGAGTATAAATTGCAGTTTATCTCCAAGAGGCCCAATGCATCAAGCTCTGGGTGTGTTTTGTGCCTTATTCTTCTTTCTTTCTTTCTTTTTTTTTTTTTTGGAGAATGATGAATCAGACTCATCACGGTATTCAATTAATTCCACAGAGCTGACTCCTGAGGGAGTTTATACCTTGTGTCCTCTAACTGATGATCAATCATGGTCTTGTGGTCGGTACCCAAGGCAGCAGGCAGCAGGCCCGTGACATGCTCCAGGTTGTTGAACAGAATGTGTCCCCTTCCAAGCAGGAAAGGTTCCAGTGACCTTTGATGGCATTTGAGAGAAGTCATTTGCTCTGCCTTTTCTGAGGCCATATTGATCTCTGCCCAGGATTCAATTTTAGACAAACAGGCGACATAATTTATGTAAACTGGGCAGGTAATTAATCCCTCTTTCCAGGCAAAAAGGTCAGAATGGAATATTTAAAATTTCATTTCTAAGTGGAAGTGGTTAGTTGGTTTTCTATTATTATCATTATAATAATTATTTTTAAAAATCAAATAAAATCATACTGGTATTGTTTTGTTGCCAACTGTTACCCTATACATTATTTGACCCAGATTATTTTTCTAAGAATAGGGCTGACTGTTTTTTGCTGACGGAGCTATAAAAGATGAGAATATTCATTAAGCATCAAGTTTGCATTCTCAAAGTGATTGAGGAGTAGATTTAGCTCTACCTGTACTAAAATGTTTAATACATTTCTTTAGTGAGATTTCTAAATAATATCATACTTAAAAGTCTTAAGTATAGAACATAGGGAATATTCCATTTTTTGTTTGTTTGGGGGTCACATTTTGTAGTATTTATATCTTATATCTAGCTCTAGGCTCAGGGACAACTGCTGAGAGTTCTTAGGGACCATATTCAGTATAGCAGATCAAAATCCCAATCAGCTTGGTACTCACTGTACTATCTCTCTCATACTAAGAATTTCTCAATTTACCCTCAACTATGAGAGATAATTGCTGACATAATATAGCATATCTTTCAGAATTTCTGAGCAATTTTCCACAAATAGTAATATTCTCCCATAAAGAGTATAAAACACCTAAGGATTAGAAAGTTGCAATGTATCAGTGTAAACTTGTGGTTTTAACCTGTGACTTTACTTGTGACTTTGATCACAGAGTGACACTGATCCATTGCTACCATCGAATCCTTAGGTCCTATTAACGTTTGATCAAGTCTCCTAGTAATAGCAAAATGATGATGTTTAGTGTTTAGATATTATGTCTTTAGTTTCTGTCATACTGGACTTTTACAATCTTAATCTTTGGGAAAAAGGACAGAGCAGTTATTTTTGAATAATATATTATCCTATGATTTAGGTTGCTTGTTATTTTTTGGGGGGGTGTCACACCTGGCAATGCACAGGAGTTACTCCTGGCGATGCTCAGGGGACCATATGGGATGCTGGGAATCAAACCCAGGTTGGCCGTGTGCAAGGCAAACACCCTACCCACTGTGATATCGCTCCAGCCCCTAGGTTGCTTGTTATTTATTATTAAATTCACAACATGATCTGCTGGTGAGAATATAATTTAGCGACCTTGTTAGGTCACTCAAAATTTTTCTTGTCTGTTGTTGGTAATATACCAGGAGAGATGACTTTATCAATTGGACTCTTTAATGTATAATTATTCCTTTTTTCTTGTTTGTTAATAAGTTCATTGTAAAGGGATACTCTGTTTAAAACTATGATAATATATATGAAATATGAGAAACATTATTATTTACCAAATTTTCAGATTACTTATATATGTGTACATTTGGATTTTTCTTTTATTTACTAATCCATAATCTATTACTCTTATTATTTAAACTTGCTATAATTGTTATTTGACCACCAGTAATCTTTTAAAACAAACTTATATGTCTTCTTGATAGGTACCTATACATCTTGGATCATGTCTTAACATTCTGGCCAAGAAAGGTCTGTCAGTTTATCTTATATGTTTTTATGCCCCATCCCTGAAATTACTCATTTATTTAAGAAACTCTGCTTCCACTTTGGAAACGGTGTTTAAAAATAAAGGTGTTGGTCTGGAGTTATAGCATAGACAGTTGGGAGCTTACTTGGCTTTTGGCTGAACTGTGTCTAGCCCCTGGCATTCATATGTTCCCCTAAGCCTCATCAGGAGTGATCTCTAAACACAGATCTAGGAGTAAGCACTGAGCACCACCAGGTGTGGCCCAAAAAGCCCAAAAGTAATCAAGATGTGAGGTGATATGCAGTCATAATAAAAGATGAAATCACACAGTGCACTGTAACCTGTATGAACTTGAGGATATCACATTAAATAAGTCAGAAGGAGATGATAAATACTGACCATCTCACTCTCTGTGGTATACAGAGAAATAAAAAAGGAATAGTACAACATGAAGTAATAACACACCCATGACTCTGGATTATAGAATTGAGAATGCCAAGCAAAGGGTGGGGTGTGCAGAGTGGGAAAATGGGAAGCAAAGTACGTTTGTGGATGAAGGCTCTTGCATACTTCAGTGGTGGGAGGTGGTGAGCTGTATAATTGTGTCCATTTAAAACATAGATGTTAACTTTGTAAATATGTGATCTAAACTATAATAATAAAATTAGAATAATTTTTTAAAAAGATGTGTGCTCATTATTTTTGGGTGATGCTTCTCTCCAGTCTTTTATGTGGACAAAGCTGAGAAAATATGAAAATACAATAGATGTGTACATATAAAGATCTACACTTTACTTGCATAGATCTACTATATTTTAACAACCATGAGCTTATGTCAAGGCTTTCAATTTCCATTTAACTCCACACTTAAAACTCCTTAAAACAATCAAACTCTTTTCTTTGGGCTAGGAACTAGTATTGTAGACAGGGTGCTTGCAGTTTGTAAACCTGAAATGATTCTGTATCTGTACATACAAACTAAATTTTGTTAGGCTTTTGTGGGGGTATCTTCTTTTAGGTATTTACTGTCTAAAATGTAGTTAAGGATATTTAATGTGTCACGTAACTGATGATATATTAGGTCAAAGTTTTACCAAAAATGGTGCACACCCAGCTATATTCCAACCCAGTGGTCACGAGAGAAAAGATGGCATTGAAGAAAGTGCTAGTGACCAAGAGAGTCCTTCTTGGCAAGAGTTTATTCTTCTGCTGTAATCGATGATGTCAAATAATGTTCTCCATCTGCAACATCCTGTGATTGGCGATGTTTATATGAGATCACACTTTCTTAGGTGTGACGACAGGTGCTTCTCGAAGAGACAGCCTTTGCTTCTGGAGCCTCCTTGAAGTTGACTAAAGTTTTGTCAGATTTATTTTGCAGTCCCAGATTCTCCATGCCCACACTGCTTCTTCCTTTTATCTCCTAGATGTGAACCCCAGTACATACTCCATATACTTCTTACACTTGTAACCCTACCTCAGCATTTTGTTCTGGAAGTCTCACTTGATACAGAACTAATTTTCTTTTATTAATGAATATTTCAAAACTTATTTACCAAGGAATCCTCCCAAGAAGTATCCTGAGATCCTGGGAATAACTTCTTTGAGTGCAGGGGATTATCCAGACCAATCCAGCAATGCTCAGGGACCTCTAAGGCTCCACGCAACATTGTTCAGGGGGCCATGCAGTACTTGGAATTGAACTGGGGTTGACAACATGCCAGCCAGATCCAGAACTCCTGCCCTATATCTCTGACCCAGAATTAATAGTCTTAAAGTTTCCATATTTAGGTATAGAAAAATAATAGAAAGTGTAAGGTCCTTGCTTTGCAAAGTGGCCAGTTTTAGTTTGATTCCTGACCCTATTATGATTCCCAAGTACTGCCAGCCAATTACTTGACATGATTTTTGAAGTGTTTGCAAAGCATTTTGTTTATGAAGAAATAGCACGAGAAGAAAGTGAATTCATTGTCAATCAGATCAAGCTTTGAATGCATTGTCCTAATTATAGACTCATTAGAAGTTTAAAACCCACTCATTATATTTGTTCTGCAAAAATTGTGTATTGATTGATGGGAACACTTGTCCCCCTAAAAAAGAAAAATATTACTCTCTTAAAAATAGGTTAGCTTATGGCTAATATTTTAGGAAAGAGGAGAAACTTCTGTCTTGAGATAAATGACACAGTGAAAAATCCTTAGGCACACTGGTGAAATTGTAATAAAAAAGAGATTCTGAAGTGGGTTTCCACTGTTAAAAAGTATGAACTTTTATTTGGGAATTATTATAATGTAAAAACTGCAGAAAGACAATGCAGAAAATACTCTTGGATTCTATTAAAGTTAATAACAATATTTCCGGAAGAGGCCAGGCAGTCTGGTGAGCAACGCGGCCGGAGAAATGCTCCGGACCCGAATCCGGGCCAACAACACCAGGGATCCAGACGGAGGAGGTACAGCTGGTACACCTTCTCCAGATGGGGCCCTGGCGACACTGAGCAGCAACTAACATGGCTCCGGGTTGCGGGACTGGAACACATCTGAGCCGCGCGGCCGCTAACGCGGCTGCGAGACCTTTTCTAAAAACTGAAAACATACAATCTTTTAATGACAAACCAATTATCAAATGAGTCCTTAGTAGGGCTGTCTTCCTTGGGGGGAAACTTTAACAACAATAGTGAGTTTTGTTTTGCAATATGGAATGTAATCAAGGTAGAGAGAAAATGAAGTGAAATTCATCAGTTATACAGTTGAGGGGGGGCGGTGGTGGGGGGCATACTGAGGATTTTGGTGGTGGAATATGGGCACTGGTGAAGGGATTGTGTTTGAATATTGTATAACTGAGACATAAACCTGAAAACTTGTAACTTTCCACATGGTGATATAATTAAAATTTTAAAAAAAAACAATATTTCCTATGTGTAATTTCAACACTAGTAAAATAGTCTAGTAATTGAATTTCAGAGTTTTCTCAATAACAAATGACTTTTTATTTCCCAAGATTTCTCTCACATAGGAACTGTACTGCCCTTAGTAGTTCTGTTTCCTTAGTTTCTTCTAGTGGTGACCATTTTTTCCATATTTTTTTTTATCATGGTCATGACACTATTAAGGAACACTAGTAAAATATTTAGTGAAAATTTCTTCAATTTGAATAATTCTAAACTTCTTATCATTGTCTAATTCAGATCATGTTCTTGGGAAAAACAATAGAGTTATTAAATGGGCCTTTTCATAATATCATATTAAACTGTGTGGTATTAGTATAATTCAACTGAGATATTAACCAAGTTGTGGTTAAAGTGGTATTTGACAGGTTTTTCCTCTATAAAGTAACTAATTTCTCCCATTTTCTCCTTGTTTCTCCAAAGAATCATAGCACTAAGTATAGTTCACTTTCAGATAATTATTTTATTTTAGCACAGAAAGTGGTAAGTCAAAGGAGGGTGTAGTGTTGGGATTATGTACATATGAAACCATCATTAACCTTATTTTAAATCATAGCATCACAATCAATGAATAAAAAAATAACCAAAAATGTAGGACTGCTAGCATGAACCTAGAAGTTCAATATTTGAAAGGTTTAATAACAATAATAAAGTATTAATATTAAATATTTTCATTTTTCATTCTTTGGGAGTTACTGCACTAAGTAGTACATTTAGAAAATTATATCTACTTAATTCTGTACCATTTATTTTCTCTAAATTTATTCACACTATGAATGTTTCTGTATCTAAAGGCCCAGAGAATCAGGGAGGTCTAGTCTTTTGGACTACAGCCATATAGGAAATTGCACAAACAAGATTCAAACTAGGAGCCTTAACTTAAATCTGTAATAGTATCTTATAGTATCTGAAATGGTTAGAAGTGTCAGTACTCTCAGGGGAATTCACTGAAAAGGGGAATTACAAAAAAATTCAGAAAGATTGGACTGAAATCAGGGCTCTTTACTGGAAGGATTAACAAGTGGTATAGAATAAAGAGTAAATGTAGGCTAGAAGCAATGCCACATTTAGGCAAACTAAATGATTTCCATGAAGAGAGATATTACTCATAACTCCATTTTTCTGTTTGTATACCAATAGTGACACTTGTGACATGCTGCTATTTCAAAAGTCATGTCCTTTTCCCCTAACATAAATTCATGCTTTCTAGATTAGTGATGTCCATATCTTAAAATGCTCTATAGCACAGTATGGTACCAAGTACTTCCAGGGTACTCAAGTACTACTTTCTAGATGAATGCATAAATCATCAGAAAAGTCCATGCTAAGCCAGTTTCTAAAAATGACCGTCTTTTCTGGTAACATAAAATTATTTCTATATATTTGTCCTCGGTGAAATGATATAATGGTGTAATTGGAGAAAGTAATCTGCCTTCTCCATTTTAACTGAAGGCAGAGGGTATCTTTTGCTATTTTTTTATTGTTTTTGTAAATTTTTAATCACACAGTGGTGTTACCACTGTGGAAAGGAACCTTGATTGGCTTGACTAATTGGAGTTAGTAAGAATGGGCTTACACTTAGATAGTGATCAACAACTCTATATTCTTGGTATTAGTCAAATTTGTATCATAGCAGTCAATGCTCCCAACACATCACTTCAACTTCTGCCATTCAATATCCACTCACTGATCCATTTTCTATTTAAACATCAGACCAAATGTATGTTTCAGGATTCTGATGATACTCTGCACAACTTTGTAGGTTGAGACTTAAATCTATACTTTCATAATAGTCTGTTTTATAAAGTTTTTATTGGCACTGATATACTTGTCAGACAACATCTCAGTTCCAACATTATTATTATTAAGTGGTTTTCATTTTAAATTTATTTCTGTCTACATTATCTTTATCTCGTCTGTTTGTCTTTGTCACACCTGGCTGTGCTCAGGGATTTCTACTGCTCTGAGCTCAGAAGTCACTCCTGGTAGTTCTCAGGGGACAATTTGCAATTCTGGGGATTAAACATGGGTCAGTCATATGAAAAGCAAGTGCTTCACCAGTTGTATTCTCGTTCTAGCTCTATTATCATTAACAAATTTACTTAGAGTATGTTTTTATTGTCTGAAGTCATAACCACAAAGACAGTACTGGTAATTACAAACCCATATATTAGACTATTTTAAATTATTATATTTTTTTGTTTTAGGAACACATTCAGAAGTGCTCGGGGCTCATTTCTGGATCTGTGTTCAAGGATCATTCCTAGCAGGTCTTGAGGGGACCAAATGTTGTGTCAGGGCTTGTCTCTGGGTTAGCCATGTGGAAGGCAAATACCCTATCCACTCTACTATAGCTTTCTACCAATATGAAATAGTTATATTGTGAGAATGGATATAATTATGTAAACATTTAATACTTGCATATTTAACTTTAGACTATCTAGGAGCGCTAAAACCTTTATCCTTGGCCAGGATTCACATTTGAAATACCTTGGATACTTTACAGTATGTGGATATCTGGGTTCTATCTCTTAAGACTGCATTTCAACTAGGTAATTAAAGCTTAGGAATTTTCTAGCATTCCCTGTGATATGGGATTAGTTGAAAATTACTGGCCAAAATGATTGAGGGTAATCTGAAGCCAGAAAGATAAGTCAATGGTTGGAAGCTTGCTTCAAGATTGTGTGAGGGGTGAAGGGTGAAGGGCACAAGGTAAAGGATATACCTGATATCATTACAAACCATAAGGCTCGAAAGCAGAAAGAGAGCGAGAGAGGAAGAGAGGGACAGAGAGAGAGAGAGAGAGAGAGAGAGAGAGAGAGGGAGGGAGGGAGAGGAAGTGCCTGCCAGAGTGGCAGGTAGTGAGATGGGGCCTGGGGGCGGGAAGGAAACATTGGTGATAGGAAAAGTACACTGGTGAAAGGATGGGTGTTAGAACATTATGTGACTGAAATCCAGTCATGAACAACTTTGTAAATCTGTATATCACTGTGATTCAATTAAAAAAATAAATGGGAAAAATTAAAGAATAAGAAATAATGTTTAAAAGTTATCACCTAAAATTTCCGACTGTTGTTTCATTAACATAAAAATATTTTTGATGAATTCTGATAGAAATTGGCTAATGAATGATATTACACTAAACTGGTGCTACCTGAAACACCATGAGATAAGTGCAATGACAGTTAAGGACCCTTGCTCAATACATGTAGTATTCATGACTCTTGGTGTGATAAGCTCTTAGGATATGAATTCCCAAAGGACCCGAACTGTATCTGACTACTTGTATAGGGATTATATGGCATATCCAGAAAGATTACCGGAGGAAAGTTTAAGTACATATTTATATATGTGTTAGGAGTGTTTGCAGAAGTGCCAAGGAACAATCACCACTTGGTGAGAATTTCTCCTGGGCATAAAGAGGAAATAGGAAGAAATAATTACTTGATACCAGACTCCCGAGAGAGGGCTGTCTTTTCATTGAGGGAGTAATGGAGTCACTTAACTTTCATCTCCTCAGAATAAACAAAGCTAAGGAAATGATACCCAGATTACATTTTTCTCTGTCTATATAACCTCTTGATCATACACCCTCCCTTCACTGAATAAAATTCAGACTCCATAAGCCATGAAATCTATATCGAATAAACCCATGTAGATCTTTGGAGAGGAAGAGGGAGTAAAAAGTTAGAAGAGTGAGTGTTAGATATCAGAGGCCAAAATTTTTATTTCTATATAATTTTTCTTTATAATACCTACACTCTCTTGCATGTGTAATATTGTGATCAACAATTGTGTAAATTATAATCAAGGATAAATGAAGTTACTGGATAAGTGGAGGTAGCTTTAGTCAAATAACTCCCATGGTATCCTGTTCAGTTTTATTTGATCTCATAAAATCTTAGTGATATAAGTTGCTACTGTTGCCATTTTATCACTGAGGAAATAGAAAATTAAACAGATTAAATGTTGTTACTGTTACTGTTGTCGTTACTGTTTTTGGCATATCGAAATCACCTGTAAGGGTGATTAGAGGCCATCCTAAAAGCCTCCATCCCTCACGGAGAGCCCAGCAAGCTACTGAGAATATCCTGCCCACAAAGCAGAGCCTGGCAAGCTACCCATGGCATATTTGATATGCCAAAAACAGTAAACAGATTAAATAAGCTTTTAAAAGAAGATATGGCAAGTGCATAGTAGAACAAGATTCCATTTCAATAAAATAGAAGAATACAGTATAATGGGATTATGTGCAGAGAACTAAAACAGGTGATATGATAAAGAATGATGACTGACACTTTAAGTTGGGTGATAATGAAATAGTGCTTTTGAGAGGAATAATATATAAGTTGCAACCTGCATTTCTAAAGGTACCAATTCTTAGAAACTCAAGAGCAAGGTTTCCCACAGAGAGAAAAGATAGTAAACAGGTTCCAAGATGAAAATTCTAAGAAATGAAAGAAGATTCAGTAGCTGAAAACACTACTATCTGAGTTTTACGATGAAATTAGTGTGACTGTAACTAGAACATGTAGGGTTTTATAGCTACGCATGAATGCTGGTAAGCTAATGTAAGACTTGGAGCAGGACAGAGGTGATCTCATGTAAATTTTTAAAATGTCATTCCAGTTGCTGTCTAGACAATAGATCTTGGGAAGGAATGGTATTAGAAATACATGTCATGCGACTATTTCAGGGAAATAGTAATAATATAGTGTTGAGTGGGGTTGGGTTTAGGTCATAGTAGTGAAGATCGAGAGAAGATAGATATGGGTTATGGTTAGGAGGTAGTGAGTCAACGGATTTGCTGTTTCAGGTCAAAGCGAAAGTACAGTGGGTAAAGTGCTTGCCTGGCACAGATTCCATGTGGGTTAGATCCCCTGTATTCTATATGGTCCCCGAAGCCCCAAGAGGGTGATCCCTGAGCACAGAGCTAGGAGTAAGCTCTGAACACTCGGGGTATGGCCGCATAACAAAACAAAAAGAAAATTTGCTGTTTCTCTGGATGGGGAAGATGTAGGAAATAATGATTAAAGATGAATAAGCAGATACAGGAAATTTTAGGGAATGAGTTTATTGGGGGAACTGGATGAGTATGGGAATCTAGAATTTTGTTTTAGCTATGTAAAATTTGTAAATGTATTTTAGAAGATTAACTAGAGGTGGCATATTCATATGTAGATGAATGATAGGACTGGAGGCACAGTTTTGGGGGGATTCTTGGCATGTTGCAAATCATATGAAAGTAATAGAGTGTGATGAGAACTCCCAGGCAAAGGATACACAAAAATACCAGACAGAGTCCTTCTTGGACAGAATCCTGAGACATTACAACATTTTGAAGGCAAATAGATGATGAGCCAGGAGAGAATGATGGAGAATATCTTCTGTAACGACTTAAGATGTTGACATTTCAAAATAAAGGATTTTATAAGTTTCAAGTGAATTAATCCTTGAAATCAAGTTTATAGACACAGACATTCTTCTTGGAACTTCTATGTAAATTGCAAGGGGAGCTATAATTCCTTTCTTATTTTCATAAAAGAAAGATATATGTAAATGAAGATAGTTCTCAAGATATTTAGAATGTACCTATTTCTCTTCATGAACTACAGTGCGTGCATATTTGTACATGCATTCATATGTGTGTGATTATTCTTTCAAATTATTTCAAATCATTCTCCTTAGACCAACGGCAACATAATGGGAGAACTGATCCATACAGTTGATATGGGGAAAATGAGATGAAGAGGTTCTGGGGTCTTTGGGGGAGGGACATGTGTACACTGGTGATGGATGTGGTATTGGAATTGTGTGCAACAATAAATCATTATTAAAACTACTGTAAACCACAGGATCTCAATAAAATTAAAATAAAGCACATAGGTGAAGAAACAAATCATTCACCTAAGAGAGGTTACATGAATTTTCTAACTTCTAACTGATGTTGAAAGGGGAGCAGAAACTTGGATAAAGTATCTGATATCTGTTTTCTCCTTACTGTCCTTGACATCAATGCAAATTATTTGATTTTTGCCCTTGAACCAACTTTGTGATGGCATATGTAAATTAAATTTTCTTACTACAGTACAAAGTTTTAAAAAGTTCTCTATCCCTAAAATATGGCTCTCTGGGATTTGCCTTTTGAAGTCACAGCTAGACATGCTACTTCCCACTTAGACCACTAGACAAGCATTTTGTCTTGACTCAGACAGTGATGAATGCTAGCACTGAGTCAGAGAAACTTCGGTTCAAATCTTGGTCTTGCTACTCATTAGATGCGTAATCTTCCAAAGGCAAATTCTTTGATCCTCATTTTCCTCATGAACAAGTGTAATGCCATCCACAATGAATATTAAATAATATTGCTGCCTTATGGAAAACAAATGATCAAATGCTTCCTTTTCAGCAGGTCCGACTTTAGGGGGGAGAAACTCCAAACAACAATAGTGAGTTTTTTGAAATATTGAACGTAATCAAAGTAAAGTGAAATTTATCAGTTACACAAGTGGGATTGGGGGCTGGGGAGGTGGGGGGAGGGGGGAGGTATATTGTGATTCTTGGTGGTGGAATATGTGCACTGGTGAAGGGATAGATGTTCGAGCATTGTATAACTGAGACTTAAACCTGAAAGCTTTGTAACTTTCCACATGGTGATTCAATAAAAGAATAAATTAATTAAAAAAATGAATAATATTGCTGCCTTGTACCCATTTTATTTCCCTCACATCTCTGTCTTACAGAACCAATATCAGTATTTTCCCTACATTCTAATTATTGTGCTTTGGATCATTTTGTCTCTATCCTGTTGGATGGGGTGCAATACTTAGAGGAGAAAAAGATTCCTATATTTGTCTAGATAGCAGGAGAGTTCTAGAATGGAGTCTATTTAAAATGTGTAGGTGTAAAAAAAATTCTGGGAATAAGTATTCATTTGAGCTTAAGTATCTGAATTCTGCCACAGGCTTGAATACACATTAATAAATAAATACATCATCATCATCATCATCATCCCGTTAATCACTGAATTTCTTGAGTGGTCTCAGTAACGTCTCCATTCGTCTAGCGCTGAGATTTTAGAAGCCTCTCTTTACTCATCCTTCCCAACAATGCCACATTGGAGGCTCTTTCAGGGTCAGGGGAATGAGACCCAGCAATGTTACTGGTTTAGGCATATGAATACACCATGGGGAGATTGTGAGGCTCTCCCACGTGGACAGGAAACCCCCGGCAGCTTGCCAGGTTCCCCCAGAGGGAGAAGTAGGCTATAAGATGTTGCGCTTCTGGGAGTTTGGTTTAAAGTCTCTGGATATTGGCCCTTGGTGGGATTACAAGGCATGTTGTGGGACTGTCCTTGGGTGTGACCGCCTAGCTACTAGAAAATGGGAAATCTGGAAGGAAGAGGCTCAATCTCAATCCAAGCAGGCTTGGAGGTCTCAGTCCCAGGTCCCACACATTTGGGTTCCTCTGCCTGTTCCTTCATGCAGAGGCTAGTCTGAGAGGGGCCTTGAGCATGACTATGTTAGTTTCTTGCCTGCGCTCCTGGCTGTCTTCTCCGGGGCCCCTTGGAGGGGGTTGGCTCCAGCTTTCCTCCCCACCCCGAGCAAAGCTCCCTTGGCCAAAGACCTCCAGAATAAATAAAAACATTTTCTTTAATTGCATTTTAATTTGTAATGTTATTTATGATAGGGCTTCACGCACGCAGCATTCCAACATAGTGTCCATCCTCCTCTTCCCCGTCACGTGGTGAGCTCAGTTCTATAGATCAGTTTTTGTTTTTGTTGCCTTTGGCAAGTCCCTCTCCTTTTCACTAACTTCACTCAGCATGATAACTTTCTAGATCCATCCAGGAAGCAGCATCTTGCATGATTTTGTTTGTTTTATAGCCAGGTCGTATTCTACTGTTAAACACATTTTCTTATTTGGGTCAGTTTGAATTGGGTTTTCCATCACTTGCATCAGAGTTTAAGCTAACAAAGTTATCTTAAAGGGTTGTATTAAGGATAAAATGAATGATTACAAAAATCACTAATCCAGATGAGATCCTGATAAATAGAAGCAATGATTGCAATTTTATCTGTTTTATTTAAATGCTTTGCTCTTTCCATCATAGCAATTTGAGCAATCTCAAAAATTGAAAGTTATAAAGGGAACTAAGCAGAACCAGGTGCTGCAGATTTGTATTTTCAAAAGTTTAGCATGGAGCCAAAATATCAGTTACTCTAATGCAGGTTGAATATTCATCAGTAAAATAAACACAAGTGTAAAAACCTCTATAAACATTCATAATCTTTCTCAATGAAAATGTAAGTTTCCCCAGGGTAAAAAAATTTTTTTGCCTATTTTATCAGATTAATTTAGTGGAGTGTCCAAAGTAGATTACGTTAAGTCCAAGAGTAATTTTTAATATTGGTAAAGCAATATATTACTTGATAAGATTGTGAGAACTTCTGACAGCTTATTAGGCAATGCCATTAAAACCAAATGTCAACTTTATCAACTGCTGTCAGTAAAATTAGCAATGAAAGAGTCTCTAAGGGATACATGTTCAATTTGTGTTGGATAATGGTATGAATAATCATTTGGATTTATATAGCACCTTTTCTCTGACGGCTTAAAGAGTTTACACACAGCCTGTTCTCACTATAGCCTACTATAGAAAGAAGAGACAAAGTTGATTGCCCCTATGTGGTTTGTGGCTACTTTACAGCTTTGAGTTCAGGAAGCCAGTTCTCACAGTGGGAGTCAGATCCTATCCTAGTTGCTTTTTTGCCATTAAAAAACAATTTCTTTATAATCAGGGAAAATAATAATAACAAAAAGGGATGGAATGCTTTCTACTAAATACCAGGTTTTAAAGTGCACAATTTGAGCACATCTGGAAAATGTGAAAGTCAGGCACTTAAAGTTGGAAGTCACCTGAAAGAAAAACAAGTTCAATGCACTTATTTAAGTGCTTTATTAACCATTTTAAAATTTTTCCAAGAATACGTTTATCCTTGTGATTTCCAGTTTTTCTTTAAGAAGTCATATTTGCAATCTGTCCTTGCAGTTTGGTGAGCCGGATAAAAGCGGTCCTAAATCTTAGAGTAGGAAAATGACAAGGACTTGGCTATCTTATTTTTTCAATTTTTATTTAGGCATTGTGACTTTCAATACCATTAATGATAAAATTTTAGGCATACAGTTTCCCAACACCACATCAAGCACCAGACTGCCAGCATTCTCCTTCTAGTTCCCCAAGGCTCACCTCACCCTCTCTGTAAACTAAGTTCTATAAGCCAAATCACAGGTTCAGTTGACATTTGCCATTTATTATTAAGGAACTTTAGTAAGTTGCTTTATATTAAACATATGAGAGAAAACATTCCTTTTCTGTTCCTCTTCTGGCTTCACTCAGCATGATACCCTCAGTTACAACCATCTAATGGCAAATTGCATGCTTTCATTTTTCTATTATCTTAGTAGTATTTATATATATAAATAATGTATATTAATATATTATCGATATATGTAATAGTCATATGATTGCTATACATATATTTTACTCCATATTATATGAACATACAATGCTACATGTAATATAAAGTATTATAGTATTCATAAATATGTAGAATTAGTAGTGTATATATACATATATATATCATTCTTCTGTTTTTGGACTCTTGGTTTTTTTCCTGATTTATATATTATGGTTATTGTAAAGAGTGCTGCAATAAACATAGGAGTTGGAATAACTTTAAAATATAGTTTTTTAATACCCTTGAGGTAGATATTAATAAAGGTAATTGTTGGACCTTATGGAAACCAAATTTTTAATTTTAAAAAGTCTCAATACTTTTGGAAACATATGCTAGTGAGGGGTTAGGTTTAGAATCATTGTGTGACAAATCCAGCCATGAACAACTTTGTAACAGTGTATATCATGGTGATTCAATTAAAAATATTCTCAATACTATTTTCCATGGAGCTGAACCAGTTGACATTCTCACCAGTAGTGAGTGGATGAGGGTTCCTTTTAACCCAAATGTCTACACTGATTTTTCTATGCTTTTTGATGTGTGTCATTGTCAAAGAGATAAATTGATATCTCTATTTTTTATAAATTTATTTATTGAATAACTGTGAGAGCAGTTACAAAGTTTTTGGGTTTAAGTCTCAGTCATACAATGATGAAACACCCGTCCCTTCACCAGTGCACAATTTCCACCACCAAAAATCCCAGTATATCCCCATCCCACACCCTCCCCCTATCTGTGTGGCAGGTGATTTCTACATTACTTTCTCTCTACTTTGATTACATTCAATATTTTGACACCAGACCCACCATTATCGTTTGGGATTTTCCCCCTACACTCAGACCTGCTGTAAAGGCAACATTAGACAATTTCTTTTCTATTGCTGATTATGAATATCATATGATGGAATGCGATTTTGGAATTCTGAAATTTTAATAATTAAATCTGGAGGGATTTCTGGCAAAATCCGCTGGGTTCCGAGATTTGTTTGTGAGTCTCTGGGATCATGGCCATTAAGCCGCCTAATCAGTAGCTGGAAGGGCCTTTTGTGGATGGCGATTAGGGATCTCCTTGGGGCAGGGGAGGACAAGGGCTGGCTCCACCCCCATCTTGTGAGGCCCCATGTGTCTCATCACTGCTGGCCCATACCTGACCAAGGGCCTCAGGAAGATGGCGGCCACAGAGGCACCAGGGGGAATAGGTGGAGGGACGACACCTTTTCCCACATAGGTGGCCCTATGCTGGTAACCTAATGTGGAGTTGGGATGCATTTCTGCCAAAAGTGCTGGGTTCCGAGATTTGTTTGAGACTCTGGGATCATGGCTGCTAAGTAGTCAGAAGGACCGTTCGTGGGTGGTGACTTGGGGTTCTTGTTTTTCTTTTAATTTTCCAGGTAAGTGATGAAAAACACTGCTTCAAATACATACTGGCTATCTCTGTCTTGGAGAAAATATCTGTTAATCAATTTTCCTATTTTTTTTTGATGGGGCTACTTGCTTTTTGTTGCTAAGTTTTGCAGATGCTTTATATATCTTAGATATTAAGTTTTGTTAGATGTATTATACATAATTATGTTCTCACAGTAGTTTTATTCTACTCATCGGAATGTCATTTTATTCTAGTTATTGCTTCTTTTCTAATTTAGAAGCTTCTAGGTTTGATATAGCCTGGTTGGTTTGCTTCGGTTTACTTGGCCAACAGTACCGGTTCATTGAAGATGCTTCTAAGTCAATATCATGAAGAGTTTTATAGATGTTTTACTCAATGTAATTTGTCAGACTTGGCTATCTTAAACTAATCCCATTCGTACATTCAGTCCTGAAGATAAAACCGTACTAGAAAGAAGAGATATAAAGGGGGAAAATGTATGCAATTCTCAGTAATCCAACTTTAGCTTCTGGAACTGATCTATGTAAAAGAACTCTTTTAATATGAATGAAATTGAGTGGACATTTCTTAATCTAAGAGTATTTACGTGTACAGTGATTACTAAACTTGAAGTGTCCTTTATCATCGATTAACCTAAAATTTTTATTATTTATGGACTAGAGTGATAGCACAGCAGGTAGAGCACTTGCCTTGCATGTGGCAGACCCAGGTTCGATTCCTCTGTCCCTTTCAGAGAGCCCAGCAATCTACCAAGAGCAATCTACCAACACTCATCCCGCCCTAATGGCAAGGCCTGGCAAGTTACCCATAGCGTATTTGATATGCCAAAAACAGTAACAACAAGTCTCACAATGGAGATGTTACAGGTGTATGCTTGAGCAAATCGATGAACAATGGGATGACAGTGATACAGTGCATGGTAGGTGTTGTAGATATCTACCATACGGATCTATGGTATATGGACGCATAGTATGGAACGATGAATCTCTATGGCAACAAACTATACCAAAATCTCAGAGATTTAAAATTATTTGAAAAATATTTCTAGCCTGTGTACAAGTTCATGGTGGATGGGCCTTGTATACTTTTTACTCAGGGTCCCAAGACAGTGGTGCAACCATTAACCAAAGTATTTATTATTTCCATAGAAAGGAAAAAAGGAGGGGAAGTGGAGAGAGAACAGTAGATAGACAACACCTAACATTTTTAAGATTCTTCGAAGTAGAAGAAAATACTTAGAATTAAGAACTTATTGAAACTCTAGGTATTAACATATAAAATCCCATAATCTTAATAATCAATAAATTAAAAATCTTAATAACTTTGGGATAGTATATTAAAGGTATATTTTGGAGGCCTAGAGAAATAGTATAGGTGTTAAAGTGTTTACCTTACTTGCAGCCAACCCAATGTAATACCTAGCACCATATGTCTCTCCCTATCCCCCACAAGGAGTCTTGCACAGAGTAGGAGTAAACCATGAATACTGCCAGTTGCAACTCTAACACACACACACACACACACACACACACACACACCAAACACACAAAATTGTCTGAGGATTATTATTGACCTTTGTTTTCTAGGTGCAGTATCATAATTAGGGATTCTCTCTGACCACTGAGATACCCATTTTGCCTAAAATCTCTCAAACTTTATTTATTTGTTTGGTTTTGAGGCACACCAGGCAGTGTTTAGGAATTATTTCTAGTTCTATGATCAGGAATCACTCTTGGCAGTGCTCAAGGGACTACATGTGGTGTCAGGGTTTGAACATGGTCACATTAATGGCAAGCTCATTACCATCTGTATTCTAACTCCAACCTCCTAGAATTTACTTTACTTAAGCTGTCAATTTATTCTACTGGCCTCCATGAAGTAAATAGGAATATATTTGCACCCATGCATTCAATAAAGATAAAAAGTAAGGTAGTTCTATAGCAGCATTGTACACTGGACTCAACACAGCATCTTCAATTACTTTCCCCTCAGACAGCAGGTACTAATTTTTCTCTTTTCAAAAAGAGAATGTTCTCTGTTCTCCAAGGTATTTGCATGTAATGTACCATAGTATTGAACTCTGATTAAGCACAGGCAATTCTCTTCCAATTTCATCTCCTGGATTCTGTGTTGGATGGGAAATTTTCCTGTAGCAGTTACAAATTCCAAGTTAAGTATGACATAAGTTTAAGGGTTATTTAAATACTAGATCAAATGGAAAATAAATTTTATGTGTAAAGTTTGAAAAAAAAACTTGATGCAACATTTGGCTATTTCCTGAAGAGAAAAAGAGATAAAAAAAATTTGTGGGACACAATTTTTCATCAAATTGACTAAATTAGTACTTTGTGGAGCTTGCATATGGAAAGTAGGAAGTAATTATCATGATATGCAAATGAAAACATACTTGAAGCTGGAAAATAAAGAATAAGATTATATACATATTTTAAGTAAATTTTAACAGAGACTGGCAAGATGCTTACCTATTCTATATTCATTTCAGAACACACAAGAAAAGTTTATCTCTCATCCTCCCTGGCCATGTGACAGCTCTTTGAATGCGAGTGCAGGATCTTACCATGAATTTCTCTGAATTCTTTGAGTTCAGAGAACTTACACACACACACACACACACACACACACACACACACACACACACACAACCTTAGCTCTATCACAGAACTTTCAAAATGAGTCTCTGTGAGTAGAAGAATATTGAAGGATACAGTTCAAAATCTCAATGAAACAATACAACAAACACTCTATTCAGCTAAATTGTCATTCGTATTTGAAGGAACAGCACAGAGATTCATGGGCAGGCAGTAGCTTAAGGAATTCAGTCTTAAAGCTAGTTATGCAAAAAAAAGCTTTAAAAAGTTTCTTTATAAGATGGTACAAACATGTGGCATTGAGTATGGGACTCACAAATGGTGCACCCTCTACTAGCTTAAAAACTGTATGGTCACTTCTAGTTTCTTAAGGGATCATATGAATTTTCAATAATTAGTTAATGCCTTATTTCTATTGATTAAAATAATAGCAAACAATCATCAAATTGACTAAAGTAGTACTTTGTGGAGCTTGCATATGGAAAGTAGGAAGCAATTATTTTTATTGATATAATTTCTGATAATTATATCTGATAATTATCAACGCGATAACAATGATACAATGACAACTAAAAGGAAAATTCCTTTTAGTTGTCACTGTATCACTGTTATCCCATTGATCATCAATCTGCTCGAGTGGGCCCAGTAACATCTCCATTTGTCCCAGCCCTGAGATTTTAGCAGCCTCTTTTTACTCATCCTTCCCAACGGTGTCGCTTTAGAGGCTCTTCAGGGTCAGGGGAATGGGACCCATCATTGTTACTGTTTTTGGCATGTGAATATGCCACGGGGAGCTTGCTAGGCTCTCCTGTGCGGGCAGGAAACTCTTGGTAGCTTGTCAGTTCTTCAAGAGGGAGTTTTAGTTGTATATTTTGAAATAAATGTTATATGTCTACCAAGGGTGAGAGGGAAACTGAGGACATTGGTAGAGGGAAGGGGACATTGGTGGTGGAAATGGCATTGGAACACCACATGTCTATGTATTATGAACAGCTTTTTAAATAATTGTGCCTTAATAAAAATTAAAAGAAAAAATGACATTATAAATTGCAATGAGTTGGGATCACTGAATATCATTTAGAGCAGAGCAACTCAGGTGAGTTAAATATCTCCACGGAGTCACACAGTGAGTAATAAATAAGACTATGCACTAAGTCATTACATTTATTGTTTCATATCATAATTAGGATAAACTTTTTCCTTAATATATTAGAGTATATGGAAATAATATCATATAAATTTCAAATCTGGATGTTGGCTATTGGTGGGATTACACAGTGCCGGGGACAGCCCCTGGGTGTGATCTCCTAGCTACTGCAAGATGGGGGAATCTGGGCGGAAAAGGCCTAGTCCTGATCCGAGCAGACCTGGAGGTCTCTGCCCCGGGTCCCACTCACCTGGGTTCCTCTGTCAGTTCCTTCATGCGTGAGGTTCATCCGAACGTGTGGAGAGGGACCTTGAGCATGGCCATGGCTGGGTTCCAGAGGTCTTTGGCCACAGAAGCTCTGCTCACGGCAGGGAGGGAAACTGAAGCTCACCCCACCCCCGGGCCCCCCGGGGAGACAGGCGAGGGGTCAAGAGACTCTCTGCATCACTGTCTTCCGGGAGCCAACATCCAGAGACTTTAAAACCAAGTTCCCAGAAGATATCTTATAGCCTAGTTCTCCCTCTGGAAGAGCCTGGCAAGCTACTGAGAGTTTTCTGTGCACAAGGGAGAGTGTTTCAAACTCCCCATGGCATATTAATATGCCAAAGCCAGTAACAATGAAGGGTCTTATTCCCCTGACCTGAAAGAGCCTCCACCATTAGAAAAGGTGAGTAAAGAGAGGCTTCTAAAATCTCAGGGCTAGGATGAATGGAGACGTTACTGAGACCACTCGAGAAAATTTATAATCAACAGGATGATAATGATGATGATAATGATGATGATGATGATGATGAAATTTCAAGTCAGAGTTCAGTAATGTGAGAGTACCAAAAAGGGCATTTAAATACTCTCACTTATTTCAGTTAACACGGTCCCCCTCTACTTTAATTCTGAATTGTTTTTGTTTTAAAAGGCAAGATCTTTTATTATGGCTGATTAATATTTCTCTGTGTGTGTGTTTGTGTATGTGTGTGTGTGTGAGAGAGAGAGAGAGAGAGGGAAAGAGAGAGAGGGAAAGAGAGAGAGAGAAAGATAGAGCATGCATGCATGTGAACTTGTGAATGCACACACCACCCTATTTCTTTATACAATAATCTATTGTTGGGGATTTGGAGACTACCCTTCAGTTTTCACTACAGTGATGCCACAAAATGATTTTCTTTAATTAGACATGAACAAAATCATTGTTTAGTAATAGGAGCCATAGTGTTTGAATGTCTTTCTCCAAAAACTATATAGTATGGAGGAATTCTTAAGAGATATACAATCCTTCAAAGAGATCACTGAAAAAACAGCTGATCTATTGTTGCTGACTCAAATGAAATCTCACCACTAGTTTCTGCATGAAACAAAAGGCAAGATTTCAATTATCATTTTTCTCTCCCTTAAATAAAAGTTTGATATATTACCACTGAATAAACAATTTTAATTGTGTATTTCTCTGTACACAAACAGGCATATAGAAACATATGACAAGAATACAGAATGTTCACATACAATGATCTGAAGTCACTTTAACCTCAGAAAACTTGCATTTTTCTCTGCTTTTGTTTCCCATTTTATTAAATTAAATTATATAATTGTTTGGTGTCTCCCAAACACTATTTAGGGTTGAAAGGGTCCTTCCTAGACACAGTTTCTATCCAGGCCACTGGTTCACTATGAGGGCTTGAGGATGCGGTGTTGCTTGGGCTGCAGGATGCTAGGTATTCCTTGTCCACAGTGCTCAGAGGACCTGCACGGTCATATTTAGTCATGCTCATAAGCCTCCATGACTTCACCTGGTGATGCTTAGGCGACTCTGTGGAACTGGGGATTGAATTAGGATTGTCTGTATATAAGACACAGACCTAGGCCACTGGACTGTAGTGATAGCACAGCAGGTAGGGCATTTGCCTTGCATGAGGCTGACCTAGGTTCGATTCTTCCACCTTCCTTGGAGCGCCCGACAAGCTACCGAGAGTATCTTGCCTGCATAGCAGAGCCTGGCAAGCTACCCGTGGCGTATCTGATATGCCAAAAACAGTAATGACAAGTTCCACAATGAAGACATTACTGGTACCCGCTCAAGCAAATTGATGAGCAATGGGATGACAGCTACAGTGACCTAGGCCACTATCCTATCTCTCTGGTCCTGCATCTCTGATTCTTCAGACATATTATTTCCTGTCCAAAAATCTATCTCCTTCTCATAATGTTTCCAAGCAGTACCTTTTCCCCATAAAAAGCCATAAATTCCTACTAAATATACTGCAGTTTTTATCTTAAAATCAATGTTTAAATGAAATTGGGTAGGTCAATATTTAGTTATAAAGATTGGAGTGCATACCTAGCACTAAATTCTATCTTTGTATCATATGGTCCATCACCAGGTCTGAGCACTGAAATAATCAGGCTTTCACTGCCAAGTGTCACTGTCACTGTCATCCTGTTGTTCATCGATTTGTTTGAGCGAGAACCAGTAACGTCTCATTGTGGGACTTATTGCTACTGTTTTTGGCATATCAAATACACCACGGGTAGCTTGCCAGGCTCTGCCGTGTGGGCAAGATACTCTTGGTAGCTTGCTGGCCTCTCTGAGAGAGGCAGAGGAATCGAACACGGTTCGGCTGCATGAAAGGCAAATATCCTACCGCTGTGCTATCGCTCCAGCCCCTGCCAAGTGTATGTAATCAAATTTATCTTGGGAAACGCTTGAAAAGCTAGAGGATTTCTCTCTGTCTGCCAGTCCCACATAAATTCAGGTTATAATACTCTCTTCATAGTTATCCACCTCAACACCCTCCTCCCCTCCCCCCAGTGGTATTTATTTTCTTACTGGTGATTGAGTCTATGACCCCACACTTGTAAGGAAAAAATCTGCCACTTAACTATGACCACCACACAAAATTGTATTTCTTTACTAAGAATCAAAATGTTTTGTAAAACAGTCCTAAGTAGTGTTATTATTGATCCACAGAGTCACTTCACCTATTCTTGTTTTATTTTTTATTCTTTAAATCCCTCTTGTCATAAACACTAGATATCAGAAGGCTTGCATGGTTGTCCTTCATCTAGTGTTCTGCCTATTCTATTCAGGATGACACGAGTGAACAACTTGTAGACGACAGGCAACAGGCAGATTGGGGGATAGTTGCTGATGTCATGGATGTCTCCCTTCATGTACAACAGAACGGTCCTACTGGTTTTCCACTGGGACAGAACCTTGCATCCAGACAGGTAGCGTGTGAAGAGTCGGGCCAGTGTATTGATGAGTACTGGCAGCAGATTCTTCAGGTGTTCGGGTCTGACCTTGTCTGGACCAGATGCTGCTCGCGTCTTTACCAGCAAAATGGCATGTCGGATTTCAGAAGGGAGAACGTTGGGAACGACATATCCATCCTACGGAATTTGGTATGTGGGCAGGTGGACATGGCTGTCAAAGAGATCCGAGTAGAAGTCATGAATAATTTTCTCCATTGCCCTTCTGGAGGACGTGATAGATCCATCGGGACGTTGGAGGGCAGTCATCTTGGTCTTATAGTTGGCGAAGGACAGGAGAGCGTTGCGAATACTTTTCCCAGCTTCTGCTGCACTAGCCAACACTGCTGCTCTTCTCTCTTTAGGGTTTTCCTTTATCGCATCTCTGCACAGCTTTGTGAGCTCAGACGTTAGCTTATAGTTGCCTGAGGCTAGCGCCAAACCATGTTGATGAATGAGTTTGAGAGTTTCCGAAGACAGGCGTCTGTTTGTAGCTTTCTCACTCTTGGCATTCTTCGCACAGACATGGAGGTGCTGAACCATTCGATTGTATTCCTTGTCGATGTTGTCAAGGACAGCATCTTCCCACGTTGCTGCAATAGTGCCAAAGAACTCCCAATTGGTGGTCATTCTGGGAGTTGTCTTAGACTTAAATTTTGCAGACTTTTCTCCCTGCTCTGTGAAGTAGAATTTCGCACGCAGGAGACGGTGGTCCAATCCTGTTTGGAATTTCGGAACAACAGAGACATAGGTCAGGCAAAACCTTCGATTGAATATGATGTGGTCAATTTCATTGTGGAACTGTCCACCGGGAGACTCCCATGTCCAGCGTTTAGATTCGGCCTTCTGGAACTGTGAGTTACCATGGATGGTCTTGGTCGACATGATGAATTCAGATAGTCTCTCACCCTGATCGTTCCATTCTAGGCCATGTGTCCCAATGTGGAGTTCTTCGGGTGATCTTCTCGGACCTATCTTGGCATTAAAATCACCAACAATGATCTTGTAGGTGTGGTCTTCTTTATAGAACTTCTCCAGTTCCATGTAGAACCTCTTAATTTCTTCTTCATCGCAGTTGGAAGTTGATGCATAGACAATGAAGATAGAAACTGCAGGCAGTGAGCCACATATATTTAAGCGTAATCTTCGCAACCATGCGAGCAAACCGGGTTCCAAAGAGGATTCAGCACAATCGACCATATCCACACAGTGACCAAGCTCACTGAAGTTTCGAGAGAGTTCAAGAAGCCGCTCTGTCTAACATTCATCGACTTAAAGAAGGCCTTCGATTCTGTTGAGACTGAGGCGGTCATCGAACAAAGCCCTGGCCAAACAGGGCATTCGAACTCAGTATATCAAAATCTTCCGAGAGCTGTATTGTGGATTCACCACCAGGATCTCACCATTCAACAGGGAAGTGATCATTGATGTAAAGAGACGGTTTCGGCAAGGTGATACTATTTCACTGAAACTCTTCAGTGCCACCTTTGAGAACATTATGTGATGACTGGAATGGGAAGGAATGGGAGTGAAGATAGACAGTTGGCAATTACACCACCTCCGCTTCGCTGATGATATCGTTCTCATAACGTCAAACATTAGCCAAGCAGCACAAATGCTGGCCGACTTCGACCTCGAGTATGGAAAGGTCGGATTGCAGCTGAATCTCAACAAGATGATGTTCATGAAAAACAAACTGGTTCCTGAAGCTCCATTTGCTCTAAATGGAACGAACATCTCCGAATGCAGCAGCTATGTGTACCTGGGTCAAGAAATCAACATGAGGAATGACTTCGTGCCAGAACTGCGCAGGAGGAAGAGAGCAGCGTGGAATGCATTCAAGAGCGTCGAAGAAGTGGTTAAGAGAACGAAGAACCTCCAACTCCGGGCACATCTTTTCAATTCCACCATTCTTCCTGCACTAACATATGCCTCAGAGACCTGGGCCCTATGCAAACAGGATGAGAATGCTATTAAGGTATCCCAAAGAGGAACCGAAAGAGCTATGCTGGAAATATCATGTCTCACTCAAGTGAGAGAAGGAATCTGGAGTTCTGACCTCTGTCGAAGGTCAAAAATCAGGGATGCTGTCTTGTTTGCCAAGGCATCAAAAATCAGATGGGCCGGTCATGTAATGCAATTCAGAGATGACTGTTGGACTAGAGCTGTTACCGACTGGATTCCATGGGACCTCAGAAGACCTCGTGGCCGCCCTCCAACTAGATGGTCAGATTTCTTCGTCAAATCTCTGAATGAACGATTTGAGGCTCTTCCTGTTCCTGGAGCGAGCAGGTATCATTGGGCTACACTAGCTCGCGACAGGGACAAATGGAGATGTTACTGGTGCCTGCTCGAACAAATCGAAGATCAACGGGACTACAAGTGATACAATAGAAAATATGACAATGGGACATAGGTAAGGTTTATATTTCGATCACCTTTAATAAGAGACAATTAAATTTAATGATAGTTTTATATTTTAGTACACAATTCTTTTAATACACAATTCTCTTGAGCTTAGAACTTAATTCAAAAAAATGCACTTGTTTATGTAATAGTAACAAATCACCAGTATTTCAAGGGGAATTCAATTTTTTAAGTTCACTAATAGATTATTTTAATTAAGGATTTATTAAGTAGATAAAGGATTCCTAAATATCTTGATATTAAGGATTCCTAAAGTACTTAGATCTTTACAATGTAAATATTTTCTATCAGTGAATATATATTATAAATATTTAAACTTTAGTAAAGTAAGGATTCATCTAATTTCTTTTAATTTTTGTAGTCTCCTAAGCAGTGTTTAGGAGACCTGGTGGCACCTCCAAGAAGTTTACTTTGCACTACCTTAACACCGGAGCAAGTGTGAGGAACTGGCCCAGAACAGACCACAGGAATCAATTTAGCTTTCTCAAGACTCTTTTTATAGGAGCCCGCATGGCAGAATAACTTGATTTTCTGCCTCTGTGCAAGGAATTCAGATACAGGCGCCTGGGGTCACAAGAAGGGTGGTGGTCAGACGAGATAAAAAGATGTTCCTTACAAGACCCATATCACAAGACCCATATCACAAGACCCAGGACTGCCCCCAAAACCGGGACATCTTGAATATTGGAGTGAATACTGATCTCTAAAACCATAGGCTAAGGAGTGATGTCCTTTTAAATGGATTTGTTAAGAAAGTTTGTAATATTACAAGTCTATTGGCTATGAAATTCCCGGGCTCTGCTGTAATGGCCGGGGAAGGCCTATATAAGATCTCCTTTGGAGAAGTTCGAGGTCTTTGCCCAACCTGCTGGACCTGCATGTCCGCTTAGGCGGCTGGACCCTGGTTAGCCAGTCTTACAATAAACCCTGCTTGCTGTTTTCAGTCTCTGGAGTCTCTTTGTCATTATCAGGAGATCTTGATCCGCACCCTAACAACAATAAACCCTGCTTGCTGTTTGCAGTCTCTGGAGTCTCTTTGTCATTACAGAAAGATCTAGATCTGTGCCCTAACACAAGGATTTTCTTGAGAAGTCAATTGCAGTCTATAAAAATTTTTTTTCCAAGACTTCAAGCCTTGTAAATACTAAATTTTGAGAACAGTAGATGAATGCATGAGAGTTTAACCAAAAATCACAATATAATACCTCTGAATTTGAATAATGCCTTGGAATTTCCAAAGATGCCTTGTGTGATGTCCCCAGGGATAAAATTTTGACAAATGTAGCCCAGGATGACATTATTGGCAGATGAGTTGTGAGATGAATTGAGTGGCCATACTTAAAGAATATTAATAATGGCTCCTTGTCATGAGGGAGAAATGTCTGTAGCAGAGACTAAACTGAATATTATTTATCATTTTCATGTATTATAGAGAAGAGGCCATAGAGGGAACATGTATATACAATATAAAGGTTGTTAAATTAAAATGAACTTAGAAAATTGAAGTCATAGAAGAAAATAGCAAGGTGACTTAAAAATAAAATACAGGGGCTGGAGCAATAGTCCTGCAGGTAGGGCACTTTTCTTGCATGCAGCTAACCTGGGTCCTATATCTAGCACCCCCTATGGTTCTCTGAACCTAACAGGAATAATCTTTGAGCTCAGAACTAGGAGTTAGCTCTGAGCACATCCATGTGTGCTCTGCATAAAGAAAAATGAAGCCCAATATTTAAAATAGTGAAATGAATTAATGAATGTGCATTGACTGGATAATTATTGTCTACACTGACAAAACTACCCCTTTGAGAATAACTTTTGGCAAATCTTCGGAAAAGACTTCAGTGACTTGGAGCAAGTTAAATTGTAAGCATTCAGTATGGAAAGTGCTTAGTCTACTATGCAGTATTTAGGAAATCTGGTGGCCCCTCCAAGTAATTCTTAGCCTACAGGGCTGCATTCCAATGCAGAAGGCTGAGAAAGCTGTACTGCTCAGACCTTACCATTTTGGGTGTTGGTTTTCTTGCATGCCACCCACTGAAATTCAGGGAACCAAGTGGTGCTGAAGATTAAACCTGAGTCAACATCAGGAAAGGAAAGTGAAGAAGGACTCGCACATAAAGGTTAGCAAGCATAAATAAACAAATAAATGAATGAATAATCATACATTTTAACAATTATTCTGTGGCCCTCACAGGACAAAACTTTTATTAGACTCACTTGTTTAATAGATATTGATAATAAAATAACTATTGATTTTTAAATACCTGCATGTATCAGATGTTTTCAACTGGAAGGGGGTAAACATGACTACTTCTAATGTATAAACTGAAGTAAAAAGCTGAAATCTACAAGTACTTGATCACATTACAATTTGAAACTCATCCTCAATTACCACATTGAGACTTCAGTTTTTCTGAGATTTCCTGGGGGAAATCTGTTAGACTTTGCATATACAGCCCCGAGGTGTTTCTTTTATTTATTACATTCTCTGCAGGGTCAAATGCACTGCTTGAATCATTTAAACTTTAATAGAACCAATACAAACCCCTTAACTTTATAAGCATTTGAAAAGAAAACATCAATGACAAACAAAACCCTTAAGTAGACTCTCTAGAGTCTTACTAAATGAATCAGAGGAGGCTGAGAGGGGGACCATTAGCACACACTTTGCAGAGTCACAGATGTGATGCTTTACAAAGTAGATTTGCAATTGTTAAAGGTCATTCTCCAATGAGTATTTGCACTTATGTCTAAGATACAAGAAGACAACTCTACTTTGTTTCTCCAATTTATCTGTTTCTTGATCGATATCAGTCTAGACTAGGACAACTAGACAATATTACTGCTTCTTAATATCCTATAAGATTATAGGACTTCCTGAAATATCTGTGTAGAGCAGTAGAGGGAAATGCATGATAGTAACAAATGTCCTTATGCTACTTTGAGAAGCACAATTAGCAGAGCTAAGTGCTTCCTGTTATTTTAACATACTATTCTACTGGGATCTTCTTGCAAAATGTTTATATCTTATTTATCAAATAAAGAAAATGCTACAAGAGTGATTCATAGAGTCCTGCCTTTGAAGAAAGATGTATTTTGCATTCTTCCTCACAATGATCTTAAAGTCCACCTACCCCAGCCATCCTAACTCTGGTGAGGCCTCTCACCAGCCATCCAAAGGTACTGCTCTATCTCAGGCTTACAGACACATAATCTTTATTTGATTATACAAATTGCAGTTGGATCCCTTTAGGGGTGTACTACTGAGTTACTCTGTTGCTAGTACCACCCTACATTGTGTCTTTATCAAGTAGCTAAGTTTCTGCATTGCCTAAAATCATATACCTAGGTCTTAGGAAATTAATTCTCATTTTCCAAGTGTCTGTATTCCTTTATTTTTAAAGACTAAATCCGTATGACTCCAAGCCTAGCTACAGGTAAGTACTATATTCCAATATTTGTACTAAAAAAAAGTATCAGATACCTAATGTGTACTAAGGTGCTGGAAATAAAGTAATGAACAAGAGAGATATTTTCTGACTGAATAGATCTAATAGTCTCAGTGAAGTATAGAAAAATAAGAAGTAAGCAAACTAATTAAAAGATTAAGTAAAACTTTACAGGGAATAACAGTTTAGCCAATGTTATATGGGTAAAGCAAAAAAAAAGAGAAGAGAGGTTAAATAAAAAGCATAAAAAGTAAAGGACAGTGTAAAAAAAAGTGAATGGAAGTATCAAACTTGTAGTAGATCAGGTAGGAGGCTTGCCTGGCCTGCAACAAACTTGGATTCAATCCCTGGCACCACATAGTGTCACCCAAAACCCACCAGGAGCAATCCCTGAGAACAGAATTAAAAGTAAAGCTTAACCCCAAAAGCCAAAAATAAAGTGGGTATCATGTCATATTAGGAGAAAAAAGTCAAGAGAATGCTCTGTCTGAAATAAATAGAATAACATGACAGGAAGTTTAAAATATACACGGTGGCATACCTTTGACCCTAGATTACAGAGATGGAAAGGTCAGAGTAGAAAAAGAGAGCAGATAGTAGAAAGAGGATTTCTGGCTATAACTGATAGATTTGAGAACCATGTCCTATACAGACTGAGAGACAAAGATAAGTAAAGTGAAGGAAAGAGAAGTTTATTGGGATGCACTCCTGAATGAAACTCCATAAACTTTTGATAAATCTAGGGTAGAGTCATGCTCTGGGAGAGACTAAAGGGGCTTTTAAATTGTCTTGGGTGGGAAAAGGGGAAGAAGGGAACAAACACCAGTGGAATGGGTATGCTTGGTCTGGCCTGTTATCTGTAGGAGTTGGATATAAGGAAGCATAGAAGATAGCCTTGTGGCTTCCTGTTGCCAGGTGGGCCATAAATCCTGTCTTCCACACTGGGAACTGGGTGATCTTTGATTCTGGGAGTGTCAGTATTTTATCTGCTGGCTATCTGCTGCTCCTGAGCAAAATTCACAATAACGTAGGGTCAAGAATCATCAGTTGTGTAGAGGTGAGGTATCTGTACTTATGTAAAACACTAGAGTTAAGATAGCTCTAAGCATAATCATCAAAATACAATAGTTAAACAAAAAATGCTCCGCTTAGGAGATGACCTTGGGTGGGGGGAGGAAACCTGGGGACACTGGTGGAGGCATGCTGACAGTAGTGGTGAGATTGGAGTTGGGACACTCTGTGCTTGAAATTCTATTGCTGACAGCTTTTTTTCCTTTTTTTTTTTTTTTGGGTCACACCCGGCAATGCTCAGGGGTTACTCCTGGCTCTGCACTCAGGAATTACTCCTGGCAGTGCTCAGGGGACCATATGGGATGCTGGGAATTGAACCCTTGTAGGCCGCATGCAAGGCAGACACCCTACCCACTGTGCTATTGCTCCAACCCCTGTTGACAGCTTTGTAAATTACAATGCCTAATAAAATAGTGGAGGGGCTTTTAATTTCCCCAACTTTAAATTATACTATAAAGATACAGTCAGTAATCAAGACATGGTAATAATGGAATAAACAATGAACCCTCAGCCCAGTGGGATAGAATCAAGAACCCAGAGATAGATCCTCATGTCTATAGATCATTAATATTAAATAAATAAAGGGGAGTAAGGAAAATCTCTTCAGTAGTGTTGGAAAAACTGGCTGGTCACATCTACAAACTAAGACTGCTATTTCACATCATTTGCAAAAGTCAATTCAAAATAGATTAAACACATTAATATCATATCTAAATCAAAAAATTATATTGAGGAAATTAGGCAGAACCCTATTTGACAGTCAATCTAAAAAATATTCATTGATTCAGTGTCAGTAGCCAAGCAAATAAAAGCAAAGATAAATCGGACCACATTAAATTAGGAAGATTCTACACTGCAAATAATAATAATGATGATGATAATAATAATGATGATGATGATGATGATCAGAATAAAAGAAAATATCCCACAAGCTGAAAGAAAATATTTGCTCACCACTCATCGGACATAGGTTAATATCCAAGATATATAAAACAACTGTAAAACTTAACAGGTAAAAACAATCAAACCTATCAAAAAACGGGGTGAAGAAATGAACAGAAACATCCTCAGAGAAGACATAGAGGTGGTGAATAGGTATATTAGAAATGTTGTGTATCACTTACCATGAGGGCAATGAAAATCAACAGTGGAATGGTGTCACACATCATTAGTAACAAAAAATATAGGTGGTGATATAGGTGGTGATATTGTTGTGGAAATCAAAGGATTCACACTCACTGCTTGTTGGAATGTAGAATGGTTCAACCATTTTCAAAAATAATATGAAACACTTCTCAAAATTAAGAATTGGGTTTCCATATGATCCAGTGTCTCTACTTTATGCCATCTATTCAAAGAGTGAAAAAATTCTGTTCTGAAAAGTCTTTGGCACTCCTGTGTTTATTGCAGCATTATTTATAATAGTCAAAATCTGCAAACAAACCAAGTGACCAAAAACAGCTTATTGGATAAAGAAATTATGATATATATATAATGAAATACTTCTTCGTTCTCAAAAAGTAGACAAAAATCATGCAATTTGCTTCCATGTGAATAGATTTGGAGAATATTATGTTGAACGATTTTAGTCATTAGGAGTGGAAGAGATACACTATGGCCTCTCTCATATGTGTGATATAAAGAATCAGATTAAGGGAATAACGGATGACCAAAAGAACCTGAAAATTGATCTATAGAATTGAGATTACCATGGGAAGAGACAGAAATGGAGTAGATTGAGGTGGAGGATACATACTCTGGTAAAGGGTGTGATGTTGGATGTTTGTATACATGAAATCTTATTTAAATTACCGTGCCTAAAGTAAAATAATTGTTTTAAGTGAATGAAAAAATCTATACTTGCTGTGCTGGAGAAAAAGCTTTGCATAAAAAGAAGTAAAGTAGCAAAAATTAAAGATAGAACTACTGTATGCTCCAGCATTTTCTCTTCAAGTTATCAAAAAAAAACCCCATAGGAATTATAATTAAAATAGATATATGTGAAGGATTTCTTAGCAAGTTAGAAGTAAAAGAATCTTTCTTAGCCTAATAGAGAACAACTATAAATGCCATGAATAAATGTGATATTCAATGCCAAGTGCTGAGAAGTTTGTCTTGTCTTTTAAAGAAACTCTTGTAAAGTCTCTTTCAAGACTGGTTTCAAGGCTATGAATTCCTAAAGGGCTTCCTGTCCCTAAAGTGATGTATCATTTCTTCAAGTTTGAAAGCTAATCTAGCAAGATAGAATACTCTTTTCTGGGTGTGGGGGAGGGGTGAAGGGGTTGGGTGGCCATAGCTGGCTGTAATCAGATCTATTTCTGGCTCTGCATTCAGGGACAACCAAATGGGATGCTGGGGATACAATGTGGGTGGGCCATGTGCAATTCAAGTACCCTGTCTGTGACCATCCTGGTCACTCATAGAATATTCTAGATTACCTGTTCATTTCAATTTTTTTTGTACTATATCCCATCATTCTCTTCTGGCTCATAGTTTCATTTGATAGATCTTCTTAAATATTAAGGGCTTTCCTTTGTATGTAAGTTCCTTTAAAAAAATTAGGGTGGTATACTCAGTGATGCTCAGGGATTAGTCGTGTCTTTGCACTCAGGAATTATTCAGGTGTTCTGAAGATCATATGGGATGCTGGGGATCCAACCCAGGTCAGCTGTGTGCAGGGCAAGCTCCCTACTCATTGTACTATCTCCCCAGTCTATAAATTCTTTTTAAAAACCTTGCTGCTTTTAATACTGTCTTAATCTTTATATTTTATCATTTTGAGTACAATGTGTCTTGGAGCTCTTCTATTTGAAAGCTCTACTTTCATCTGGTCTCTTCTGGCCTCTCGGATTTGGGTGACTTTTTTCTTTTATTTTTAACATCTACAGAAGTTTTTATTACAATATTTACTTTTTTTGGTTATCTTTGTATATTTTATTATAGAATGTATTGTATAGGAACTGAATTATTGTCCTATTTGAAATCTATGGATAATAATGATCACTGTATCACTGTATCACTGTCATCCCATTGATCATCGATTTGCTCGAGCGGGACCCAGTAACGTCTCCATTCGTCCTAGCCTTGAAATTTTAGCAGCCTCTCTTTACTCATTCTTCCCAGCGGTGCAGCGTTGGAGGTTCTTTCATGGAATGAGACCCATCTTTTTTTTTAAATCAAATACCTTTATTAGATAAAACTGGGCTTGCTTAACTGCTCTCCAGAAAACACTTATTGCATTTTTGTATTTTTTTAATTAATTAATTTATTTTTAAATTTATTTTATTGAATCACCATGTGGAAAGTTACAAAGCTTTCAGGCTTAAATCTCAGTTAAACAATGCTCAAACACCCATCCCTTCACCAGTGCACATATTCAACCACCAATAACCACAGTAAACCTCCCCCTCCCGCCCGACCGCTCCAGCCCCCCACCTCGCCTGTGTAGCTAATAAATTTCACTTTACTTTCTCTTTACTTTTATTACATTCAATTTTTCAACAAAAAACTCACTATTATTGTTTGGAGTTTTCCCCTCCCCCAAAGTCGGACCTGCTGGAAAAGAAGCACTTGATAATTTGTTTTCCATTGCTGAGAATGAAGAGATATGAGGTTGTGTGGCCACAATAGTGGCCACGAAATTTTGGACTTCTGTATTTTAGTATTTTAGTAATTAAGTCCAGAGAAATTTCTGCCAGAAGTTGCATCATTGTACTCTGCTACTTTATATTCCACATATGAGTGCAATCTTTCTATGTCTGTCTCTTTCTTTCTGACTCATTTCACTCAACATGATACTTTCCATGTTGATCCACTTATATGCAAATTTCATGACTTCATCTTTTCTAACAGCTGCATAGTATTCCATTGTGTAGATGTACCAAAGTTTCTTTAACCAGTCATCTGTTTTGGGGCACTCCAGTTTTTTCCAGATTGTGGCTATTGTAAACAGTGCTGCAATGACCATAGAAATGCAGATGTCATTTCTACTATACCTTTTTGCCTCTCCGGGATTTATTCCCAGGAGTGGTATTGCTGGGTCAAATGGGAGCTCAATTTCTAATTTTTTGAGAATTGTCCATATTGTTTTCCAAAAGGGCTGAACAAGTTGGCACCCCACCAGCAGTGAAGAAGAGTCTCTTTCTCCCCACATCCACTCCAACACGGGTTGCTTTTGTTCTTTTGGATGTGGGCCAGTCTCTGTGCTGCGAGATGATATCTTGTTGTTGTTTTGATCTGCTTCTCCTAAGTATCTTCATTAATATTTGCTTATTAATGAAGATACTTAGGCAGTATCTATAATATGATTCCTAACGTGAAACCAATATTATTTTTCTAAGTATATAATACACTTACATTGTATAAGCCTATTCAGATTTTTCCCTTAAGTTTTTCTTCTCTCACTACTACTAAATTTTGTGTTTGCAGGACTTACATATTTTATGTAAATTTTATGATTTAATAGCATAAAGTTGGTATGTATCCCAAGAGTATCCCGCCCGCACGGCAGAGCCTGGCAAGCTACCTGTAGCATAGTCAATATGCCAAAAACAGTAATGATAGGTCTCATTCCCCTGACCCTGAAAGAGCCTCAAATCGTTGGGAAAGATGAGTAAGGAGAGGCTGCTAAAATCTCAGGGCTGAGTGTAATAGAGATGCTACTGGTGCCCGCTTGAATAAATCGACAAACAATGTGATGACAGTGATACAGTGATTAGAATAAAGTTAATAATATTTTAAAAAATTATTTTCCAGTTAAAAATGAAATATGTATTTTTAAAAGATACTTTGTAGGCATCACTGATTTACAATTTTATGGAATTTCAGTCTGATTCTATTTATCTGTATAGGTGTAGTTGCCATCACATTCACAATTAAAAAAATAAGATCACTCTCTTATCTGGCACAAAAGAAGAAGTATTTTAAGGAAATAACAAATAGTCACAGTCTTCAAAACCAAAGATTTTGTAAATAGATCTGAGATTATATGGGAGGGAGATTTAGGAGGCTTCCTGGGATGCTAATGAGGGAAACAGGCTCTCTGGTGATAGATTTAGCTTTCAAATGATGGATGTATGGAAAGTATAACTAACAGTATTGTAAATCCTGGTATTTTATTAAAAATGATTAAGATAAATGAATGTTAGTGCATGATCAAAATATTTAAGAATAAGTAAAGATATATGCAGCATTCACCTCATGCTTTTACTGTAGCCAAGATGTAGAAACACTTCAAATGCCCACTGAGAGATGAGAAAATAAGGAATTGTGGTATACATGTAAATGTATATATATTACAGTGTGACTCAGCTATTAGTAAACATAAAATCTTGCCCTTTTACTGCAACAGTGATGGAATTGGAAGAGCTCATGTTAAGCAAAATAGTTCAGAAGAATAAAGGCACATACTGGCTTATTTCAATTGTAGAATCATATTTTAAAAAGCAAGGCATAAGGCAATATTCAATGAAAACAAAACCTTACATTCTAACCACAAAATTGAAGTTACCAAAACTTGGAGGTAAGTAGGTCATATTTGGACCATGGAAAGATATTGGTACTAAACATACAAATACTCACATTCTCTAAACTAATGTTACCTCAATAAAATAAATTTTAAAATAGCAATGGGGAGATAGTGCAATGGGTAGGGTGTTTGTCTTGCATGCAGCTGACCTAGGTTGGGGTCCCATATAGTTCCCTGAGACATGCCAAGAGTGATCCTTGAACAAAAAACGAGGAGTAAGCCCCTAGAGCACTGTTGAGTATGGTACCCAAACCAAAAACGTTCAAAAATAAAGAACATGAGATTCTTTAAGTAGGGTGGGGTAGGAGTAAATATGACTGGGATTGTAGTGTAGTTCAGGGTTCTGAATTGATTTAGTAAGTCTAGGCAGATCATATGTATGTCTTTTACCCCATGTATGTGTGTCTCTCTCTTTCTCTCTATATATACATTATATAAAATATATATTTCATCTTCATCATCATCAACCCTTTGATTGTCAATTTTCTTGAGCAGTCTCAGTAATGTCTCCATTTGTCCTAGCCCTGAAATTTTAGAAGCCTCTCTTTACTCATCCTTCCCAACAGTGCCACATTGGAGGCTCTTTCAGGGTCGGGGGAGTGAGACCCATCATTGTTACTGTTTTTGGCATATGATAACCCCATGGGGAGCTTTCCAGGTTTTTCCATACAGTCAGGAAACTCTTGGTAGTTCTGAGAGTGAGAACTAGGCTATAATTTCACTTTTGGGAGCTTGATTTGATAGTCTCTGGATGTTGGCCATTGGTGGAATTAACTGGCACCGGGGGCAGTTTCTGGGTGTGACCGCCTAGCTACTGGAAAATGGGGTATCTGGGTAGAAGAGGCCCAGTCCCAATCCAAGCAGGCTTGGAGATCTCAGTCCTAGATCCTGCACACCTGGGTTCCTCTGCCGGTTCCTTCATGTGTGAGGCTCATCCGAAGGTGTGGAGAGGAGCCTTGAGCATGACTGTGGCTGGGTTCCAGAGGTCTTCAACTGCCAGGGCTCTGTTCAGGGCAAGGAGGGAAACTCACCCTGCTCTGAGGGGCTCCGGTGAAGATAGCCAGAAGCAGGGTAAATATATATTTACATACACATATATACAGAAATAGTAAGTAAAACTTTTTTCCCCACTAATTTCTTCAAATTATAGAAGTCACTTGAATTTTTTGAACAACAACAAGAAATAGTTCCAGTCTGAATTTCATGTTAAACTGATCACCCAAATGTAGAAAAAAACTGAAGTTCAGAGGATTGGAAATTGAAAACAGAAATAAATGCTAGAAAGTTAGTTTTACTGCCTTGGAAACATATGGCAGTATTTTGAGCAGCTTATCAGCAAAAAAGCTTGTTAGAAATTATTGGATAAAGTATGTATTTTCTCATAAAACCCAGCAGAATTTCCTGATGGGGAGAAGAATAAAAGAATGAAATTGAAGATGATTCTAAGAATTTTGACCAGAACAAATGGCAAGTAGTAGTACTGTTACTAAGGTGGAAGACAAAAGGAGAAGTTTACTTCATGAGAATGTAGATGTCATGTGTTGTGATTTAGACAAATTGTACTTGAACTATCAATTAGATATACTTTTTGAGATGTCAGATATGCAATCGGATCTATATATCCATAGCTTAGGGAATGATCAAATGAGATATTTAGAGATTTAAATTTGAATCATTGTGTAGAGAAATATTCCATAATGTTTTTCAAATTCTCAGCACAGTAATTTATTTCCTGACACTGAAATACATAAAATGACTGTGCTTATAACTGTGTTTATAAGGTTAAGAGCTGCATATATTCTAGGGATCAATAGTCAGCACATCTCTTTCCCATTCCATTTAGATGCACTGATACAGGGATGATTAAAACTATGGTATGGTAAGAACAACTAGATAGATGAGAGACCTGAGGACTGAGAACTGAATAGCCCACTGTTCAGAGACCAGCCGGAGGAAAGGGAATCAGTAAAAGGAATTGATAAGTATTCTTTGAGGTCGTAGGAGAACCCAGAGACTACAGCTACTGAACTTCAGAGCAAGAAAGATAAATACTTTAACTCTATCACAGCACTAAGTTTATGATAAATAGTTTACCGTTCAATGTGGAATTATGAATACTGTTAACAACTTTAACAAATGAGGTCCCCTAGGCATGGTGAGGATAAAAGTATGATTGCAATTTAGGAAAGAATAGGAGAGGAGGAAGTGGTAAGATATAGTAATGGCAATTCTCAAATTTTGCTGTAAGGCAGTTATAGCAGAATGTGTGTGTATACAGTATATATAAACAATATATAAACTCTTTTCCACAATTCAGTATACATGTACATATAGATATGGAGAGGTAAAGTCAGTTTTCTTCATTCATAGTAATTTATGTTCTGTAAACTTATCACAAGCATGAGTTAGCAAATATTCAACCATCATTACTAGAATAAATATAAGATTAAGTGTTCAAGATCCTCTGGGCACATTTTCATCTTCCATAGGATTTTCACATGTAGGGATATGGGAATATAACTGGAGCCTACATTATTTTTCAGCTTTACTATATGGATCAGAAACTATGAAGATAAACTACCCCAAGTCTATTCTTTAATCCATATCTACCATTCTCTGTGACAGAGATATAGGTTTAATCAATAGTCAATGGAAAGCCAGAGTATTTCTTCTACCCATGGTGACTGGCTATCAGGACTCTTCCCTGCGCCTCTAAGTTACTCCAGAGAATTCCTTCCAATTTGTCCCCCAAGTAACTAACTTCTAATTGCCAACTTCTCTTTATTAAAAGGTCAGAAGTGATTCTTTTCCCTGGCTAGCAGCTAAGATACATATTCCAAGTATTCACACTATATGATATGATATTGTGTAATTCAATCATAAACTAAAGTATTGGGTCAGATAACTGGTTAGAAACTGTCATAATTATTACCAATTTTCAGTTGTGAGAGTTCCGTTGGGAGAATCTATGAGACTCTTTCAATATCAAACATCTACTGAGCAAGGGAGTCAAGGTTTGAATCATGCTGATCTGACTCTAGAAATGACATGGCTCGTATTGTCTTCTTTGTACAAATGAAATGACTTTGATCCAGTCTGTGCAGTGACAACAGTTTGCTTTTTTGATGTTTTTCTCTGAATTTTTATTTCACTTCTAAGGTCAACCATGATTATTAGTCCTCTGTCTCCTAACCACTTCTATTCTCATTGTGACATTCATTTTTTTTGTCTGTTCATTATTTTTCTAGACTGAATTGACTATCCTGAGTTTTGTCAAAAATCACACAAAAAGGAAAATAAGAAATCCAGCTCATTTCTAGCTACTGAGTTGCCCAAACAGCATTTGGGAGGCCATACAGTGTCGAAGATCAAGCCCAGATCTTCTACTTACAGAACATGAGTTCTAACTAGTTGTACCCTAAGGCAAACATATGCTAATTTTAATGCCTTCTCTCAATTAGATGCTACTGTCACTGTCACTGTCATCCCATTGCTCATCGATTTGTTAGAGCGGGCACCAGTAACGTCTCTCATTGAGAGACTTATTGCTACTGTTTTTGGCATATCCAATACGCATGGGTAGCTTGCCAGGCTCTGCCTCGCGGGCCCCATACTCTTGGTAGCTTGCCGGGCTCTCCGAGAGAAGCAGAGAAATCGAACTTGGGTCGGTGGTGTGAAAGGAGAATGCCCAACCGCTGTGCTATCGCTCCAGCCAATATAGCCAATAATCACTGTCACTGTCATCCCATTGCTCATGGAGTTGCTCAAGCAGGCACCAGTAACATCTCCATTGTGAGACTCATTGTTACTGTTTTTGGCATATCGAATATGCCATGGGTAGCTTGCCAGGCTCTGCCGTGCGGGCTAGATACTCTCGGTAGCTTGCCGGACTCTCCGAGAGGGGTGGAGGAATCGAACCCAGGTTGGCCATGTGCAAGGCAAATGCCCTACCACTGTGCTATCGCTCCAGCCCATAACCAATAATAATTTAAAATATTTTATTGTTATTCATGGTTTTATTTCTTAATTGTTTATTTGACATTTTTATTTGATCACATGTCTCAAAAATATTTTCTCTCTCTTCTTATATCACTATAGATTAAATGACTTTTGTCTCAGTTAATGGCACAGTCATTTATTAATTGTGGCTACTGGGTGACTTAATCTTAATTCCGATTCCTAGTCATGTTAAGCTCATATGTTTCTCTATAGGGTGACCGATTCATCCTTGTTTACCCATAACTATACCCATTTTACATTGAAAATTATAACTTAAATTATAGGCAATTTATAGATAGACAATTTTTATTGAATTATCTTGGGAAAACTATGTTCATCACTTTATTATTATTTCTGAAGCATTTCACAAATAGCCTTACTTATGCCCCCTTTTAACATATCTCATCTCAAATATTATAGTAGTTCACTAACTAGATTCCTAGCTTTTGTTTTCAGCTTCTGTAATTCATAATTTAAAATGGCCATATTAATTCATTGAATGTCAGTCATTATGTCATTATTTAATTTTCTTAAAATACTTGAATGATTTTCATTAGTCTTGTGGTAAAACCCAAGATCTTTAACTGCTCTTTATTTGTCTGCGTGGTGTTTCCTGACTCTTGTGGAACTTATTCATTACCATTATCATACCTTTTTGTCTTTATAAAATTTATGTCATATTAGACATCATGGCGATATTAAATTCCTCTAAAAGAATATTATTGTTATTTATATTTTCTCATATGCTGTATATTCTTTCTAAGAGGTCTCTAAACTTTTTGAGTCCAATCTTTTTTAGAAACCTGGTCTGCCTTGTCCATGGTAAGTACTTAATCAACACTCCTAAAATGAATGAGAAAATGATTATGTCTGAAGATAGCATTTATTAAAATTTATTAACAGGATGTTTCATATGACTTGTCAGTTTTATATTACTTAAGATATGTTCCATAACATGTAATCATTATTGAATTGTTTGGTTTTATGAGGGTTTTTCAGCATATTACAAGTAACATGCATAAAGAAAGAGTAGAATAATCACAAGGAGAAACTAAATTGGGCTACAGTAACAAACCCCTACATTTCAGTTTCATAACCAAAATTGCATTTCTTGATCACATGTAAATGAACTAAAAGTCTGGAGTGAATTTACGGATAGTTACCCTTAATTCTTTCTGATCCTAGGATGCTTTAATGTGTGCTTATGCCTTTTACTTCCATGATTTCTAAGTAAGAGGAATTCTATAGTGGGGGTGGGCTGGAAAGCTTCTATAGACATGAGTTATGGTTCTCTAGACAAGATAAGGAAAACATCTACCTAACGTCGTTAGCCAGATAGTCATATGACACTCTCCAACTATAGAGGGATAAAAAAGTGTGCTTCTTCATGTGTACAGAAAGAGGGGAAATTTGAAAATAAGTCAGAATTAAGTATCTCTGCCATGGTTCAAATAGTAAAGGTAATTCAACTAGTGAGATAGACTGATGAACATTTAAGTCACAGCTGTGCCTACATTATAATTTTCTTGGGGATGGAAAGACATTTGGTACATTGAACAAAGAATATGTGAGTACATAAATTTCTAGGTAATTGTCACTTAAGTGATACCAAAATTAGGGAAAACCTAGAAGGGAATAAATAATGTCTTCTCTGGGCATCCAGAACAAGAATATCTTTTAATCATTTAAGAAATTATTAAGATCCTATTGTTTAAAATACTTTAATAACAAATAAAATACTTTAATAATGATTCTAACAACACACTCATCACCTAGATCAAGAGTATTTTGTAAAAAAAATGTAAAAAAAAGTATTTTGTCTATCTTTTTCTATCTTAAAACATAGAATATTTGATTAAAATAAGCTTTTGAACTTTATATAACAGATTAGGATAAAATGTTCACTCCACTGATTGGTTGAAGGTGTCCAGTTGCTTAGTACTTCTGAGTCTGATTTCATATCAGTAAAAAAGGGGAAGATTGGTTTTGCTGTTTAACTACATTGGTTTTTGGAGAAATCACTTGAGACAGTGTATTTTTCAAAGTGAAATTTTTGTTTTGTAAGTTGAATAGGCCTGGAAGTACTATGTAAAGTATGAAGCATTCTATAAAAATATAATATGGTACTATTATTTTTTGAAAAATTGTTAGGAAAACAAAGTAGAAGGATCATAGTGATTCTGGCTTCTGCCCATTGATGAACCGGGAGCCGCGGCACGAGAAACAGACCCTCCGCGCCTGAGGTCTCCTAACCCATTTTGGCACCAGAGCGGATGCTTGCAGCCATGCATTTTGACTGTGAACTGAGCTAAAATATTAGAAACCCAAAACCGCGCGGCCGCAATAGCAGCTGCGTGGACTTAAAGTCTTCACTCTTAGCAATGAAGAGAAATTATTAGATGATGCCTATTCAGCAGGCCTGATTGTTGGGGAAAATTTCCAATCAATAATAGTGAGTTCTGTATGGAAATATGGAATGTACTCAATATATATATAGAATAATGGGAATATCATTAGCTACTTAGATGGGGGGTGAGGTGGGAGGGGGGTGTATTGGGGTTCTTGGTGGTGGAACAGGTGCACTGGTGAAGGGATGGTGGATTAATCAGTATTTGACTATGACTTAAACCTGAAAGCTTTGTATTTTTTTTCTTTTTTTCACGGTGGTTCAATAAAATATTTCTTTTAAAAAAAAAAAGGATCATAGTGATTCTGATTGAATATTCACCTGCATCCATACTCCTTGATTTGTATTCCTAGAAGGATGTGAAGGCCTAGTGTTTAAGACATATTGACTCCATTCCACATATTTACATATTATGGATTGCCACTAACATGCATTGAGTGAAAATCTTTATGAAAAATAATAGTGCTGTTGCAGCAGACTGTACTATAAGCTGTGTTTTTTGAACCATTCTTTGAATATTTCAGCCTTCTATCCTTAAGACAGGAAAGAAGTATACATTGCAAGTAAAGAGTTCCAAGTTTCCATATTAAAACAAATCAAAAAAAGATTGTGCCTTGGATATTTATGATGCAAGTAGTAAAAATATTTTTATAAATCATATAAACTTAGATAAATATGAATATAAACTCTAAGAAATTGACAGTGATTGGTGCTTGCTACTAATTAGTGATAGCTACTCATTTTTTTAGGTATGTTACACAGTGTTAGGGAAGGAAAACACACAAAATGTGACCTTCTCCTTCAAAAATCCATCTGAAGTATTTACAAATGAAATGACATGACATCTAGGATTTGCTCTAAACCAATGTAGCAAGCAAAAAGGCAAACAAAATCAGGTAAGACACTAAGAGATGAAACGTGACAATGGAAAATTTATGATATTGTTGAAGTTGAGTAACTACTGCAAGGGAGTTTGTTAGAATATTCTATTTTATGTTACAAAATGTTTAAAACAACTTGAAAATTTTTATGTAAGTGGATGAAATCATTGCTGGAGGAGAGGTGGAGCTTTGGAAAGTTTTAGGAACAATATGTACTTTTGGAAAGTTATAGGATGCTAAGAAGGTAGCTGTATTTCTCTCTGGATTCAATTTATTTGATTGAGACTGAGAAATAAAATACAAATATGTGATCACAGAGTAGATTGTGTGTTACAGAAATATCAAAAAGTTAATTCATAGACAGGAGACTAAACTGATGAGAACAGATTGCTAGATCCCAATCACCAAAAGTGTTTAAAAGTCAAATTTTAATGTCTTTTCTTCTTTCTTTCCTATGTTAGTATCTCAGAAATGGCAGAGTACGCTGACATCCATATAAATATATATAAATTTATTTAAATATGCAAGTATTTAATATTTGTATATATAACTCCCAAGTATTTTTTGGTCAGGAGTATGCAAACTGTTCCTGATAAATTTAATCAATGAGATATGGTAGATATATATCTCATACATTGTTATAATAATAATGCCCTGGACAGTGTCTGATTCAGATCAGGTCTGAGTCAATGCATATATATTAAATGAATGTATATTAAATGAATATATATTAAAGGAATGATTAAGCAAATGATAAATAATATCAAATTAGTATCTTTGATATAAAGGTATTTGTACCCTACAAGTAGTGTCCAGCAATAATTTCATCCTAAGTCATAAGATTTCAAAGCTGAAAAAGAACATAGGGTTCATCTATTTCAAACCCATAATTTAACTTTGGAGCACATGATTTTATGGACTGGCTTTTCCTGGTTAGCACAGAATTAATTGCTTTGTTATGCTTTGATTATTGTAATGATTCTGCACTAACAGATGCAGAGAAAATAAAAGGTGAACCAGGACATATGATAGGGACGAGAAGAAAGAAACCAAAAAAAAAAATTAAACATTTACAAAGGGGCTTACCCACAAAGATAAAATAGCCATTTGCTGTTGTAATGGCTCCCAGTTTAATACTGCAGACTCCTCTCAGCTCCTAATTTCCTTCCCAGTTATACTTTTCAAGTTTTCTTCAGGACATTAAATTTTAACATGCAATGCCATTCACTTATTGATTGTGTCAATTGTTTATTATCTCCTAACTCTTGATTTGATGTTTGTTTTTCTGCAAAATGTTATAATGCATTTATCATATTCATAGCAACCACCGAGTCTGGGAAGCCTGTGAAGCACACTGATTTATATGAACATTCATCAAACTACCTGATGAAGGAATGTTTTCAAATTTCCCAACCACAAACAGATCTCTGTGGTCCTGTTGTACATAATTGGAGCCTGCACCAAAAGTACCGTAGACTGGGATCCACACTAGGCCTATTCTAAACCCTGTCTACTAACATGAGTCTGCTGATCACTTTCTTGGGTGCAGACTCAGAAAATTCCTATATAATTCCCAAATGCTTTCTTTCAGTTCATATACATACATGCAGGTCATAGACTGGTATCAATTCTCAGACTACACTTAGGCCTCAGAACCCACTGGTATTGGTTTAGATTCCAGCTCTCTCTGTCTCAACGGGCTTTTCTGAGCTTAAGCTTCTACCCCTACAAAATGGAAGTAATTAGAGTAGCAATCCTCTCGCCCCAGGTCCCCAAGACCCCAAATAGAAGGTTTGATACAAAGATTGCATGGGTTCATGCCTGTGAGTGGCTGAGAACAGTGCTTGGCACTGAGACAGTATTCAGTAAATGTCAACTTTTATTGTTACCGCTTGACCTTTTCTCAGTCGGGAACACTTTATTCATCTATGGTTACTTAATTTCACAGCCAAGAGTCATCCTGGAAATACAAGAGATGAAGGCAAAACTGGGGGAGGGGTTAAGAGCAGGTGCTTGGGGACTGAGATGCTCATGTGTCGTTTCTCTCAGTAGAGGGGATAATTTTGTGCCTCCAATAGGACAAAAGAATAAACGCACGTGACTCGAATTTCTGAAGATAAAAATATTTCTCTTGATCTTGAGCTTTCTGGTGATTCTCCATATTTTTTAGTGAAATTTTCTCTTTGAATAAAGACTAGACTGTCCCAAAAGGGGTGACTGTGTGAATAAAATGAAATACTGTATCATAATCTGGGAATTTAAAATTCCAGCTATCTGGAGGCTGACCTCACATGCTGGGTGGAAAGTCATCCCAGATAGAGAAGGGAACACCAAGTAAAATGTAATTGGGAATCCCGCTCGGGGAGGGAGATGTGTGCTGAAAGCAGACTAGAGACTGAACATGATGGCCATTCAAAACCCCTACTGCAAACCACAACAGCCAAAAGGAGAGAGAGAGAACAAACTGGAATGCCCTGCCCCAGAGGCGGGGTGGGGTGTGGGGGATGGGATTGGGGAGTGGGAGGGATACTGGGTTCATTGGTGGTGGAGAATGGGCACTGGTGGAGGGATGAGCTCTCGAACATTTCATGAGGAAAAAACAAGCAGGAAAATGTGTGAATCTGTAACTGTACCCTCACTGTGACTCACTAATTAAAAAATAAATAAATTTAAATTTAAAAAATATAAATAAAAAATAAAATTCCAGCTATCATCCAGACATCAGGGCCGTTGCCTGAGCCAGCACGTCTTGGGAGAGATGTGACAGCAACTTTGAAGGTGGCACTTCTTCAACTGTGATAATCATTTACTTATTGAATAGGTTTGTGTACATAAGCCCAGTCCACTTCCGAAGAGATATTTAATAAACACACCACTTTGACATATTGAACACTTAGAACAAATAAAAGAGAAAAGTCAATAGTAAGTGATGAGGAAGTAAATCCTGATCACTGAGTTGGGTCAGGTAATTTAATACTTGAGTGATAATTTGATAAAAAATTTACACACATATTAATAGTTTGTAATGGAGATTCCTTCATAACATATGCTTTTTTCAAGGCATATTCTCAGACTTTTAGAGGTCTTAACTAACTTAATTCTTTTAAAACTACTGATGGAACCATATACATAAGGTTATGTATATTTAGAGATAAAGAAAATGAGTTGTGAATAGGTGAAATGATAGCCCCAAGGTCATAGAGGTATTCAGTGACAGCATGGATGAGTCAAAACATAAATGTCTCAATTGGCTTGATGCTAATATTGGGCTTCCCAGTCACCATGCCACATGGATAATTAGAGATTCAGTTAAGATAAAACATCAAAAACCATAAGTATTTCATTATCAGGGTAGAAGAGGTTGACAGTTTGGTTTGATATTTATCTCTGGATGAGGTTTTTTCCTATCACTAAGCCTCAGTTTACTGCTTTTATAAATGGGATGATTTGATAAGCCTTAGAAGCTTATAGTCCTCACACACTAAACTTTTCTGTCTTTAATAAACTTAATCACTATTACCATCTCCTTCTCAGCAACACTGCTGCATTTTGCCATCTCTATTTTCCCTATTTGTTGCTGTATTCCTGTGCTAACATCCTCAAAGGGAGTTTCAGGTTATTTCTACTTGAAAACCAGATGATGCATCAGACACCACACTGAGAGAGATCGACAAGTGTAAGGATTTATAAATTTAACAACGTTAATAGATACGTACATATTCCCTCATGAAAGGTTGACAAAGAAACAAAGGGGTGTATTCCTTTTTTCCTTCAGTTCAAGAACGTTTTCCCCCCAGAGTCTGATGGGTAGCAGGGTTTCTATCTAGACACTAAAAAGTAAAAAAGAACAGAATATTAATAGCCAACAAGATGAGCAGGTAGCAGTGACTTGGAAGTGCTGGGAAAAGTAAATATCACATGGTCAACATCAATTCTTTAGTCAACATAGTGCTGGGGAGTTGGTATAACTCAGTGGGAATTGACCACACAGCTGAATTATATTCATAAAGTGATGTATTGATATGATGAGAGAAGAAACTTTGGTACTTCTAAATGGGAAGTTTACAAATTGAAAATAATAACTTGGAAAGCATGGGCCATGTCTTCTTTCTGCTAACAGTGGCTAAGAGCAAACAATGATGACTGCTGAGGATAAATACAGAATTTGGTTTAATTGTGTTGTATAAATAGTCACAGATATACTCATTACAAACCTAACCCTTAGAGTTAGATCTGCTTTCCATACAATTTTTAAAGGTCTGAGCGTTTAGAAATAGGTGCTAAATAATCTAAGATTTGAAGGCTCCCTTTTCCCCAGGATTTGGATTGGTAATTTTGTAGGTGTTTGGGGCTTAATATAGTATGTGTCTTCTTGGAAAATAGAGAATGAATCTATTGGAGCTATGTAATGGCAACAAGTATTGGGGACATTCACTCATACTTTAGGAAGACTAAAGAGTCAAAAGGATAAGTAAGGATTATTATTAGCTTTAAGGAGTCATTCCTAACTTGATCAAGTTAACTGAAGATAGTTCTTTCTTTCAAGTTGAATTATTCTTTCATAATGAAAACTTAACTAAGAAAAAGATATTTTTGTAGGTTGGGTTCCTCTGGGTCTAATTTTAGAAGGATCATTCCCTCATGAAACATTGACAAAAGAACAAAAGAGTGAGTATTTTCTACTCTTAACCAGGGACTGTTCATACAAGTAAACTTAACACCAAAAATACTTTTACACTTGATAAAACAGATTTTCAAAGTGGTTATATAATTCAGCTATATGGTCAATTAGAGGATCAATTAGCTAAGAATTTGTGATGCAGTTAGCATTTGAAGCCTAGAATTTTTAGACATTTTCCTCCTCCCAACACTGTATGTATCCTCAAGGGCTCCAGATGACTGCTTTTGTATTTTTCTTTATCTCGTAAAACTCAGCCTCCTAAAGACATTGACTATACAGCAATACCTGAGGCGAATAGCAGGGAAACAGATGAGAGTACATCCTTCTGCTCTCCCACCCTGCAAATCTTCCAGCCACTGCATCAAATTGCAATGTCTTCTTAGCTCCTAAATCTGGAGATATAAATATGTATCACTGTATCACTGTCATCACTGTATCACTGTCATCCCATTGCTCATTGATTTGCTCGAGTGGGCACCAGTAACGTTTCCATTGTGAGACTTATTACTGTTTTTGGCATATCGAATATGCCACGGGTAGCTTGCCAGGCTCTGCTGTGTGGGTGAGACACTCTCAGTAGCTTGCCCGGCTCTCTGAGAGGGACGGAGAAATCGAACCCCGCGTGGGCCCCATGCAAGGCAAACGCCCTACCTGCTGTGCTATCGCTCCAGCCCCATATAAATATGACCAACCCAAATGTTGTTTCTCCATTTCCCTTCAGTCCTTTGACCAGATATTTCTTGATTCTCTCAGTGACTTCTTCAAACCTGTATCATCTTATAAACCCCTTTGCAGCATATTGTAAGGTTTGCTTGGAGAAAATGGTGACTGGGACAAAATGATGACCAGCTGTGAGACAGTAACATTCCTGGAACCAGAGGTCACCATGCCTTCAGCACAGAAGACAGGACGGATGGCCCACCTGGTGCCAGGAAGCCTCTAGGCTGCATTTCATGCTTCCTCACCATCAACCCCCTACAGATAACTGGAGCCAGCACCTGTTCCATTAGTCTCAGTTCCCTCTTCCCGCCAAGACAACTTAAAAATCTCACTTAGTCTCTCCCAGGGCACGACTCTTCCCCAGCCTCACCCAAGATAAATAGAGTCTGACGAGGAGCACACCCTAATAAACTTTTTCTACTTCCTTCACCTTCCTTGTCTCTGTCTCTGTGTTAGCTGAGGTTTTGGACCTATCACACATTACCTTATCACTTCAGAGCGGAAACTTAGAAGAGTAGCTGGACATAGCTTGGGACATATTTTGTTGTTGGTGGTGATGATGAGACCGAGACTGAGAATGATACTGGTCCAAGACTTTTGCCTACTATCTCCGTTTCATTTCTACCATTTATTCCCAAGCAACTCCAAATAGCTTATGCTTTTCTGAAGATAGAATGATGATAGTTTGTTTCTGTTCTTTTAAGGACATTGTAGTCCCCTTACCTGAATTCTCTCTGAATTCCATTTCTTCTCACTCATCATTCCTTTGTTTCTCTTTCAGATAGAATCTATACCTTGAATCCTTCCCTAAAACCCTCCAGGATGAGAGATTTTTTTAAGCCTCTGAAATTGAGTACCATGTATTAGAATTGACTATTTAGATAAGTCTTCCCACTAGTGCCCAGCAGTATACTAGCAGGTTGAAATACTCGTATTTAATCATCCTCCCTAAAGTCCTATTCTAGTGTTTGATACCAGATAGGTGTCCACCATAAATCAATGAAATAAACATAATAGCAGAATTCTAGGGTTTAGAGTACAGAACCCTGGAAAACCACAGAACTCCCTTTAGAATGCCCTGAAGTTGTATGAAAACCTGGATTTGAAATATTTTTAATGCTATTTGCTTTTCATGTGGCCAACCCAAGTTCAATTCCTCTGCCCCTCTTGGAGAGCCCGGCAAGCTACCAAGAGTATCAAGCCCTCTCGGCAGAGCCTGGCAAGCTACTCGTGCATATTGGATATGCCAAAAACGGTAACAATAAGTTTCTCAATGAGAGATGTTACTGGTGCCCACTCAAACAAATCGATGAGCAACAGGATTCCTTTATTTTTTTTTTTATTGATGGAAGTTCTATGATATATGATACTGTTAATGGTGGCTTCCCATATATATAGTTCCAACACTATACCCATTACCCACTGTACTCATGTCTCTCCCTTTGGAGTTTAGACTATTAGGTTACTTTCCAGTCATACTTTTGGTGCCTTCTTGAAGGGGGTGCTTTCTTGAAGCCTACCTTATTCTGATCTCTGTTTCTCAGTTTTAGTTCTGCATTCATTATGAGTCAAATACATTTAAGGAGATGCATTCTAAACATTCTTCAGTCACAAACTGTTGCACAAAAATAAGAATAAAGGAACTGAGGACTGATTTAGGAGACTGTAACAATCATGTCTTGGAAAGGATGTGGAAAAGGTGGATATCTCCAAGGGAAGAAACTGCTTCTTTCCACACCATGCTCGGTAGTGAAACTGCTTTCCTCAAAATTTAGCCTCAGTATGGCCGTGACAGTGCCTGTGTTTTAATTTACCCTCAAATTGAGGGGAGATAGCAAATCTCTATGTATGATTAAGAACCTTTTAAAGGAGCAAAGTTCAAAGGGATCAAAAACAGTCTGCACAAATCCCGTAAACAGTTATGGTCCTTGGCCTTTTTCAATTCATGATTGTTAATCAGTTCCTTGCTGGAGGATGGAAGGTGATATTTGTGCACATGCTAATCAAACTGTGCCAAAAGTTAGGCTCACATGAGACTTAGCCTTCTGAAAAGCAAACATGGACTCTTATTGGTTATCATCTCAACTACAAAGAGTTCTAAGCCAAGTATTATTGATCCAAGTAAAAGAAATAAAACTGAAGGGCTTAGTGTGCATGTTCTTTCGCTTGAGGCAATTTCCTTCTCTCCAATTTCATATTTCACAGCATCATAAAGTGAACTATGCTGTGGCTCATGTGAACATATCTGCCACTGACATTGCCAATGATAATAACTCTCAACAGGTTAAGGGCTGGCATTTCAAGAGGAGCTAGACAGTTCTTTTTAGGCAAATATTATTGCCCCCTTTCTATGGTAGTGGCTCTCCACTGCTCTATATCTTTGTGCATTTTAAACAATTTTGTTAGGTGTATACACGTGTACAGCAGTAAGTCATCTTTTATCATTATAAGATCTTTTTATCTTGAAAGAACTTTTTTGAACAATCTGTATTGTCTTAAAGCTACCAGATTCATCCCTTTATTTCTTTCATCCTTTTTTTTTTTTTTGAGGGGGGCGCATCTGGCAGTGTTCAGAGCTTCCTCCTCCTGGCTCTACTCTCATCAATCACTCTTAGTGGAGCTTTGGGGCTCATATAGTGTGTTGGGGATCAAACCCTGGTCAGCCAAATGCAAAGCAAACGAGCTACCCTCTGAACTATCTCTCTGGCCCACCACCTCTGACTCTGTCTGAAACTAACATGACTAGCTAACCAACTAACCAACCAACTTAACTAACATCAGCTTTCTACTGGTATTTTTATACTATAGCTTTTTTCTGCCCTCTTAATTTTATTAGTCTTAATTATGTTTTATAAATTGCATATCATAGGGTATATAAAATACAATGCCATTGAATTAGAATGAATATATGCATTTACATTTGAAAAAATTACTAATCATGTTATTATTTAAAGTTAGGTTCACATTTCAGTCTTAGGGTTTATTTTCCAGTTTTCTTAACTCTAAATTTTATTCCTCTCTTTCTGCATTTCTTCTGAATTAATCTAGCATTTAAACAAACTATTTCAATTTTTGTTCTCTGCACTATTATATGGAAGAATCATCTCTATCCATTGCAACTATCTCTGTGATCCCCTATTCTAGGAAACGTGGAGTGGAATCAGAGCAGATCTCTTGAGTGGGAAACAGCTGAGTGGTGTGGTGCTCCTTTTTCTAAGGCAACATCAAGTATTAAGTATCTCAGAACTGCAGGAAAATGTCACTCTGCTTTTTTAGGCCATTCCTTGCCCTCATGCCACCCCAGCACACAGCTGTATTTTCTGAGATTCCTTTAGACACCGGCTCCTATGAAGTCTTATTTACCCCTGCCACCCCCCGCCCCATTACAGACCACTGATCTAGGCCTAACCCAGAAGTCCTGAGCTGCTGCCCAAAATACGCATCCATCCTCAAGGATGCAAACGCCGGCCATTTCAGCATATCTAACAGCAACTCTTTCTACCAGTCTCACTCATCTAATTCTCTCCGCTTTCCTAGTTCATCAAAGTATTTAGAATTATGATTTGGGGAGGTCATCATTCATCACTATTTTTACTGGCCATTTTAGTATGAGCAGTTCCTCCTACTAGCACCGTAGGAAACAAAGTCTTCATTATCACTGAAATGCCAGATCTGTGATAGAGAGGAACCTATGGGGTTTAAGTGGGCAGGACTGGAGTTAAATTGTTTGTTGGAATTCCTTCTCTGCCATGCTGTCTTTGTAGGACATGAGAATTAACAAATGGAACTCTGTTTTTCACTTCTAGTGGGAACACTGATGAGAACTCATCTCAGAGGGTGACTGTGTGTTGGACAAGATATTGAGTGTCAAATATTTCGTCAGTTGCCTTGTACATAATAAGTTATCGGTCATTAGAAATTATTGATTGTGTTCATTTGGAGCCTGGGAATTACTGGTTTGAAATTAAGTGCCTTTAACAATGGTATGGCTTTGAAAGACTTTCAATATCTTGATGACTCCATTGTATCACTATGAAATATTTGATAAGTGATAAAATTTCATAAAGGCTTAGTTTCTTATTTACAGCACCTCATATTTGAGACACGAGTGTTCTGATTTTAAAACCCATCTCTTGGGCACATTTTTAGAAGCTGGTGCAAAAGGATCTTTATGGGCATGTGTCATGGATCTGAACTTGAGTTAAGGTTTTAGATAGTTTTTAAGATAATTTAACAAAATCATTCAGGGCACGTTCCCATTCACATCAAATAAAAATAGAATTCCAATTAGAATTACAATGCTCTGACAGATTAAGGTGTATGTTATAACCCTACTTCATGAAGAGGACAAAATATAGACACCCAATTTTCAAGTGAGTCTCCAAAATCATGGATGATTTAATGCTATTATGTATTATTGAACCATATTATAGTTTAATAGCAGTATTTCATTTTGAAAATTGTTTCATAATTTTGAGATTATATTCTTTCAAGTGCCACTGGTCATGAACAGCATCACATTGCCAGGTAAAGCAATGACATTGCTTATCATGGCTAAGTTTAGTATCACTGGGACTGGTCTGCAGGATCCCTGAACTCTGATTAGACATCTTATAGGCTAATTCTCCCCTTCGGAGAAACTGGCAAGCTAGCGAGAGTTTCATGCCCACATAGGAGAGCCTGGCAAGCTCCCCGTGGAGTATTCATATGTCAAAACCAGTAACAATGATGGGTCTCATTCCCTGACCCTGAAAGAGCCTCCACGGTGGTACTGTTGGAGAAGGATGAGCAAAGAGAGGCTTCTAAAATCTCAGGGTTAGGATGAATGGAAACAGTACTGAGACTGTTCGAGAAAATCAACAATCAACAGGATGATGATGATGATGATGATGATGATGATGATGATGATAATGATGATGATGATGATGTAAAGTCACAAAAAATATTTTATTTATATAGCACCGTAGCACTGTCATCCTGTTGTTCATCGGTTTGCTCGATCAAGCACCAGTAACATCTCCATTGTGAGATTTGTTGTTACTGTTTATGGCATTTTGAATATGTCACAAGTAGCTTGCCAAGCTCTGCTGTGTGAGTGGGATACTCTCAGTAGCATTCTGGGCTCTCCAAGAGGGATGGGGAATCTAATCTGGGTTGGCCACTTGCAAGGCAAATGCCCTACCCGCTGTGCTATCGCTCCAGTCCACATATATAATGTACATAATACATATTGACTGTCGCATTTACTAATATTGTAAATCCCTTTGTTACAAGTAAGGGTAACTGGGACACAGAAAGCTTAGATGATTTGCTTGAAACCTCATGATTAGTGTTAAAACATGTAAAGGAAATTCTATACTGATGCCTAATGTTTTCCAGGCAAATATATTTTCTCCTTTTTGTTCTTCACGCATAGCAAATGTAAAAGAAGGTATTGTCTCATCCATTCCTAAGCATATTTTCCCTGTCCCCAAGCTATATCACAAGACTACCCCCTTCCTTTGCCTCCTCCATCCAAATCACCACGTGTTCCATCTCTTGTCCTAGAGAGGTTGTACTGTTCTAGCTCCTTGCCTTTTTGGATGCCGCCAATCAAAGGAAGGAATTCTAATATCTAGTTCTTCCTGATGAAACTGGGAGAGGCATAGAAAACATTTTGTCAGGCTTGCCTATAAGTCAACAACCTTCTATTTTCTCCATCATCAGCACAGACTATTCATTTGGTTTGTGCATACTTTGTGGTTTCTCTCTAGTAGAACTTGGAGTCATGGCAATAAAGTCACTTTTCAAGGAAGCAGTGGATTGAATATGACTCTTTCAATGAAGCTCAGAATCACAACTCTTACTGTCTCTTGATGGTGACAGCTGCATTTTTTTTCTGGAAGAATTCTCTAGCTTGCTTGTGTTTTACTTATTTGGGCCTCACACGGTGGCATAGTTCTGATCAATTGAAGTTAACTACCACACATAGGTCCTATAAAGTCTTCTTCTCAGTACTGTATGAACTTGCAATTGCTAATTTTCAAACAGTAATGTCAACATTTATTTGTTTCAGCTTCTTGTCCTTCAGGTCGTTTACTATTTTTAACCAAGTTTTGTTGCAGAGATACAATCAAAGATTCTTTTTTTAAATGGTTGGGGAAAAGGAAGTGAAGCTCTCTCTTTTTTATTTTAGGACTGAATTCTATTCTCAACTTTTTTTCTTTTTGGGTCACACCCGGTGATGCACAGGGGTTCCACCTGCTCTGCACTCAGGAATCACTCCTGGCAGTGCTTGGGGGACAATATGGGATGCTGGGAATCGAATCCAGATGGGCCGTGTGCAAGGGAAATGCCCTACCCGCTGTGCTATCATTCCAGCCCCTCTATTCTCACTTTTAGCACCACTTTCAACACTACTACAACATTTATCTTATTATTTCAGATAAAAATTTATCACATTTATTTTACTCTTAGTAAATAAAATTCTGAAGCTGTTCTGTTAAAATAAATATGTGAATTTTCAGAGCTGGAATAGTAATTGTCTCATACTGACATCAATATTCAACTTGTTTTTTATATTGTAGTAACAATAACATTCTTCACATGGGAACATATATGTTTCAGTAAGGGAAATATTTGCTTTGTAATTATTATATTTTCCTATATTTTAATTATTAACACAATGGGTGGAGGATTCCCAATCTGCAAGTGTTAAAATAAAAATGTGATGCTTGGATATTTCATAAAATACATCCACTTTTTATTGGACCACCAGCATCATACTGTGTTGGAAGTATGCTTTGAGTACACAGAGGCCTGCCTGGCATTTACTTGAGAGAAGTATATGTGGGAACATTTGTGCAATTATGAAAGCAGATGTGTACATGTCTAAATTATAAGGAGAAATTCCAAGAATAAATATAAATAATCATATACTTCTATAAAGTAGACCATACACACAGAGATAGGAAGAGAAGCTCTGTTTAAGTTCTGTATAAATACTTGTTAATTTAGCCCAAGGTAACAGTTTAGAGATTAAAAAAAATAGAATACAACTTAAGTAATATATTTTAGTGTACTATGTTCATAGCTTTAAAAATAATAATATCCAGGCTGGGTAGATAGAAGAGTATAAGGCACTTTCTTGCATATGGCTGACCCTGGTTCCATCCCTGGTATTGCATATGGTTTCTGAATCACCACCAGGAGTGATCCCTAAATACAGAGTCTGGAGTAAGTCCTGAGTGCCATCAGGTGTGCTATTGTTCTGAGGGATTTTATTCATCTTTTGAAGCATATTTTTTGAACAATAAATTTTATGGTCACTTTTGCCATGTTTGTCTTATTTAGTCTCATACTCTAAAAAAAAAGTCTCTTACCCTAATTCTTACATAGCTCATGGCCTGTTATATGTTCTTAAAAAGCATTTTGCTGAAATTAATGCTATGGATTAGAAGTGATGAGTCCCATGTTGCAGCCCCAGGTTAAATCACGTGTTGAGCCTAATGCCACTAAACAATCAGAAAAAGGAGTAAAATAGGTGCAAGCTATAACAGGCAACCTGCCCAAGCCTTTGCCATTAGCAAGTGTGTTTTCATACCAGGCAGCAGCTGAATAATTTCAGGCAAAATTTTGTAGAAATTTACATACAAATTCAGAGTTAATTAACATTCCAAAGAGCTCATTGACACAGGGCAAAGTTGGACTTTCAACAAGGAAGAGTTATCAGAGCCAGACAAACCCTCAGGAGGCAATGAGTGCCTTTGCTGGGAATGCTCAGTCAACTCCCCAGGGAAGCATATTCCCATGGAAAGAATGTTGGGCTGTATATTCTAATCCTGGCCTGTCAATTAATAGCTGTGACACTTAATCTTTCTGAGACCAAGATTACTCATGTATAAAAATGTATGATATGGTCTTGATCTTATCAGATTCTAAAATTTATCTATTTCTCAAATTTGTATGTTATTTTATTATAAATTACAAATGATACAACCATCTGTTGGCATATCTATAATAACCTGATGGTTAGCTGGATTTCAATTCTATGAACTGGGGGTTTGAGTAAACTATACAAGTAGCTGAGAGGAAATCTTTCTTTAAGAGTCCTCTAGACAGAGACAAGTTACCTCCTCCTGCCTTTTGGGTTTCAGTTGTGAACTGCAAAGTGTGAGGGAGGCAATAATTAACTTGCTTCCATCAAAATAGCATTCTATATGTGACTGTTGCTTGCATATGAGATGGCATCATGACATCATGAAAACGTGAGGGGCACATGTATGCAACATGATAATGGCAAAATTGTTCATATGGACCTTAGAGTCTTGAAATTTGAGTGAGAAAATTAGTATTTTTGTGCATTGTGGCACTAAAGCAAGAATTAACAAAAGAAATGATTTTGGCAGGGAGAGTGTGACACTCAATGGTGTTCAGGGCTTACTCCTGGCTCTGAATTCAACCATCACTTATGGTGGGGCTTGAGGGACCATATCACCTTATGTACTGTTGCTCCTGCCCAGGAAATAATTTTTGTTTTACTACTAGCTTTTTTGCCAGGTAATTGTACCAGGATAATATTATTAAACTTGAACTGGAGCACAGCAGGTAGGGCGTTAGCCTTCATGCAGCCGACCCAGGTTCAATTCCTCTGTTCCTTTCAGAGAGCCCGGCAAGCTACCAAGAGTATCCTGCCTGCAAGGCAGAGCCTGGCAAGCTACCTGTGGCATATTTGATATGCCAAAAAAAGTAACAAGTCTCACAATGGAGACGTTACTGGTGCCTGCTGGAGCAAATCAATGAACAACAGGATGGCAGTGCAGTGCTACAGTGCTACAGAGCTCTTATTAACTAGTTTGTTTGAAGCACAACATACAAACCTTTGCATTGAAGTGATAGCACAATGGGTAGGGCATTTGCCTTGCATGTGGCCGACCCAGCTTGGATTCCTCCACCGCTCTCAGAGAGAGTGGCAAGTTACCGGGAGTATTTCGCCCACATGGCAGAGCCTGGCAAACTACCGATGGCATGTTCGATATGCCAAAAACAGTAACAACAAGTCTCACAATGGAGACGTTACTGGTGTCTGCCCGAGCAAACTGATGAGCAACAGGATGACAGTTACAGTGACAGTGAATTATATTGAACTGAATCTGCATTCAAGGTCTTGAAAGACAATTATTGTTCCACTGCAGATGAAAAAACTAACATTCTGAGAGGATAAATAACAGGACTTGGGTCATGAGAAGGTCTGCTGGAGTATCCAGCAAAAGAGCAATAACCAATCATAAGGAACATCTAAATTATGGCATTGTAAATGTTTACTTTTTTTGGTTGGGTCAGTCTTAATGGCTCTCTTTCCATTCTCTATTCTTGCTGGTACAAACCACAGATCTTTCTCTCCTTTTCTTACTCTTGGATTTCATGATTTTCTTATTCTCATTTTTATGGGACCATTCCATCACAGATTTACTTGCATGTGAGAATAAGAAAAACAAATAATATTTGGTTTAATTTTGCATTGTTTTCTGGTGTACTATTTGCCAATTCTGTTTTCTTATTTAGTAGTGGAACTATCTCTAATCTTGTTTATTTGAAATGCAAGTCTCTTTAAGCTTAGTGTCAGTTAACATTCTCAGTAGTTTTGGATTCCAGACCATCCTTCTGTGGTCTTACTTAGATACTAGGCACACAGGTAGTATGTGGCAGAATAAGAATTATAGTCCATTTCTGCCCAATTATCTCCCCCACCATCTCTACCTTAGGAGTTCTACCTCTCAGTTCTTTCACAATGATACACAAAAGAATAGTTTTCTATTCAGGGCATAGTTATTTGAGCTTACAAAGTTAGTTATAAGGACTTCCACTTCTTTAAAATGTCTTTACAATGGTAAAAATTAAAGTGTTATGTAAAAGTGGTGGCAAATTTCATACTAAAGAATTGTGTCTGCCCCAAAGGAGAGAGAGAATAAAAGGGAATGCACCTGCCACAGAGGCTGTATATGTGTGTGTTGGGGGTGAGGTGGTGGTGGTGGGAGGGATACTGGGAACATTGGTGGTGGAGAATGGTCACTGGTGGAGGGATGGGTACTCAATCATTGTATGACTGAAAACTAAGCACGAAAGTTTGTAAGTCTGTAACTATACCTCACTGTGATTCACTAAAAAAAAAAGAAAGAAATTGTGTCTGACTCCAATATAAGGATTGTTGTTCTTCAATTTGTGGGGATTATTGTTCTTGTAAGAGGATGGAATTGATGACTTAACTAGTTCTAATGACATTTATGATCTTACTTATATTGACTTGGTCTAGAAACACAGGAGAAAGCATCATTCCCTCAAATGAAACATTTTGATAATTTCAAGCACCTCACTGACTCCTAAAGAACTCCTTTAGTATTAATTAAAATGTCCTTTATGTATACCCATATGTCATTTGTTCTCTGGAGACTCAGCTTCTTCATGTGTAATCCTCAAGAGAGGGGAAACAACTCTTTTCTCAGATCTTCTGGGGATATTTACTAGTAGAACGACGGAAATGGCATGCAACTGAGAATGAGACAGAATTATATCCTAGGACATATTATTTAACCTTTTTAAGACTTCTGTAACTTCATGTACATTTCATAATACCCAGTTCTGGGTGAAAAATATGGTTTCCTGCTGCAGGCTTTTCCATGGACACATCCAACTCTGACCTATGCATTCTGTCCCAGTCTGTCCCTAGGTTGAAATGGGGAAATGTCTTAGGACTGAGGGAAGGGTTATGTCCTCTTGTCATATGTAGTTTCAGAGTAGTCTGTCCCAGTGATACCAACCTCACTTTTTTTCCTGGGGCAGAGGTGTGCTATGACACAGTCATTTTTATACAGTTCACACCTTTAAATTGTGTGGCTAAGCCCTGGATGCTTTTCAAAAGAGGTTTCTGGGAGAAAGAAAGAAGAAAGATACAACATTAATAGTCATGTCAGTATTAAAGGATGTCCAACAGAAAGTCAACTCAAGCAGTTTATCGACGTTTCAGGGAGACAAATAAAAGAAATATAGATATCAAAATTCATTTACAAGGGCATTCTTACTTCCTTATGGCAAAAGGATAATGAAATGATGATTGTCTCCTTTGAATGCCATATGGACTCCTTGAATTCTCTCTCCCAGATTCTAGCCAAGGGAGTGTCAAACACTTGTTGAAGTAATTCATCTCTGGGATGGGAATCTCACTTCCTCATGAGTTTCTTCTCAGCAATTCTATCAGCTAGAACATGGGTCCCAATTGTGAACTGAAATATTTATGATCCCCTATAATAATTCCAGTTGCATCTTCATTGACACAGAACTTAAATTCTCCTATTTTTATTAGGGAACTCAACTTTTTCCTCAAATACTTCCTGCTGTCTAAAACATCTAATTCCCTTATTATAAACATACCATACCATTTCTCATTGAACACAGTTTAAAATTTTGTTCTAAATTAAATAAAGTCTACAGTTGAGTACGAAGGCTAAGTCTAATATACTTGGTTATTAATTCAACCAGATACCAAATAAAAATATCTCATATAGCTATAAGAAAAAATTCTCATGATATATAGATGAATAATATTTCATCCTTTTTGTCTAAAGTTTCAAACGGAGCTTTCTGGGAAAAAGAACAAAGACACAGAATTTATAGCATGTCAGTATTAAGTTTACAAATTTTATAAAGTTTGTAAAATTTTTCACATTATATAGTTATACAAATTTTGCCAACTTTTATTTGATGTCAGAATTTAAGCTAATTGTTTAACTTTTCATCATATTGGTTTTGTCATGTTTGAAATTTTTTTACTGAGCAACCTCAGAAAGTTATTTTAAGGGTCAAATATTATATGGAATAAAACATTTTTTTTACAACTGGTGACATACCTGATATCTAATTGGACATCAATTAGAAGATATAGGAATTGTTATGTTAGAAAAGAAGACTTGGAGCCTAGAGATAGTAGAGTGGATAAGGTGCGTGCTTCTCACAAAACTGACATTTGTTCAACTTCTGTCATAGCACACATTTCCCAGAAACCATATGGAGTGATCCCTAAGTGTAGATCCAGGTGTAAGCCTTGAGAACTGTAGATGTGGACCCAAATCCAAAGAATGGTTCTCTTAAAAATGTGTAAGAGAATTACTAATAGAGTACTAATCTTGATGGACTGAAGAAGAGCATGTTCGATATTGAGAAAGAGAGGTCTTTTGAGGCCACTACAAATTAAGAATATGTTATATGAATTTACAAACATAGAAAAAGAAAGTACAGCACAATTGCGGTGAGAAATGAAGAAAGTTTTGTTTTATGAAAATCCAAGTCATGTCATGACTACATTTAAAACTTATTTCTGTGAGGCAAATGGAAAAAAATTTCTCTGGAAGGTGGCATAAAATAAATGCACATATATTTGCTTATCGCTGCATACCTGCAGCGCCACTGGTCATTTGGGTGGCATTCATGGTGTACCTGCTGCAACATACAGAATCCAGTGATCTGGCAGCAGTTCTACTGACTGTTTCAGGCAATTGGTGGTCTCCTCATTGGAATGTCCTTAAATTGTGTTTTGAAATCTGAGAGGTGGCCTGAGATTCAATTTGTATCTATGGCAGAAAGCAGTATGATCCTCCATGAGGCAGAATATTGTTGGGAGAAGTTTATATATGGTACTTTTAAAATGGGACATATTTGAGAGTCTGAAGGATAGTGTTTATACTTGTATTAGAACAACAGATGAACACTGAAGTTTGGCTTAGGGTATAAACTTTAGAGTTAGTATAGAAGTAGTTAAGATAGAACAAGGACCAAGGAGTTTACCTTTTATGTTTGTTTCTCTGAAGACCACTTAGAATAATATTCCATTAGAGAGCCCAGAGTAGCCCCTAAACAGTGCCAAGTGTGGCCTAAATTCCTGCACCCCCAGCCACAACAATAGTCAGTATAGATTATGTTTCTATTTCATCTCTGCCCCCAAACTGAATTACTTTGACTTGTCAATTGATGCACCCATTCTAGACATTTTATTTTTTTGTTATTTGAAAAATCAAGTCGGCAATGTGCACTTTTGTTGTTTATTTTTTGGATCATATGCAGAGCTCAGGGTTCATTCCTGGTTCTGTGTTCAGGAATTGTGGAACAGGGCGGGGCACTGGAGCAGGGAACACCTGACCTTGCAGCATGGCCCTGAAGTGAAACTGTGAAAGGGGAAGTAACTGGGCAGAGATAGCAATACTGGGCACCTGCATCTTGTGTCCCATCTCGAGCCTCACTCAACCCCCAATCAACCCCTACGCCTAAATTGCAGAAACCATCACATGTGCCTTAAGCAAGTCATTCTAACAGAAATATAGCCTTAAAGGGGGTTGAACAGGAGTCGAAGCAGAGAGAAAAACGTGATAGGAAATAGTGATAAGCTCTAATGTGATTGGACCTCCTGTAAGCCAAGACTCTCTATAAGAATCTGCAATAAAGTTGAGCTGTGATCATTAAACCGGCTTCCAGAGGAGTTTCTCTGCACAAGCACTGGCCCTCCTCTTTCCCCCCACCCCCCAAAGGTTCCTGCCCGGAACTGGTGTGCAATGTGGCTAGGCGTTTGGGGGGTAACAGTTCCCAACAAAGAATCACTCTTGGCATTGCTTGGGGCACCATAATTGGTGCTGGGGTCAGCTACATGCAAGGCAAGCACTTTAACTGGTGTTCTATATCTTCATTCCCAGTAATATACATTTAAACATGATGTTCTAAGCATTGACTAGCATAGAATATATGGAAGTACCTAACACAGGACAGACATCTTATATGGTTGTGAAAGATGCTGGCATTTTCTTTTGCTCATGTTTCTCCCTTCCTTCCTGTTAAACTACCTTCCTCAAGTCTTCGTTAAAGCACAGCCAAGGGCAAATACAAACCTTGGATAAGACATGAACCCGTGCTGAATCCATACTAGACCATCATTTTAAGCATCATGAGTTATAAGCTGAAGTGCAACAAAATTCAGAAAATATGGGAGATTCTATGGGAAGAATATCAGTTGCACTTCTAAAGTTGCACTTCAGAAAATTTCATTTATTGAAATCTGGATATTTAGGGAAGGCACAACAAAATAGAAAAATGTTAACAGACTATTGTGGGACTCATTTAATTGCCACTCACTTATTCAAAATATTGAGTGCCTGTTGACTCTTTGACCATGTGGTAGACCTAGGAAATATAGTGGGAAGTGAAGAAAACAGATAGGGAAACTGCTAATGAAATTAAGAGAGTTTCAGAAATCCTAAAATACATTAAAGTCTTCATGGATTTAATCACAAAGAAACAACAATAAATTGCAAGAACATCAGCTGCAGTTCAGGAGATTTCATTTATTGGAATATAGGCATTTAGGGAAGACACAACATAGAAAATGCAAAACATAGATAATTGGGTATTCTTGTTGCACGCAAGTTTGCATATACCAACTCAATACCAAAGGCATTTATGGAAGCTTTTCACTTAGTATTGTGGGTAATGATTCAAAGACCAGAAGGTGTTATTAAACCTATCAGTGAATGTTCCATCCTCTCATTCAGGCATCCAAAAAATAGCATTTTGCAAATTAAATTTTATTGGAATAAGCCACAGCAATCCATGTGTGTATGGATGATCTCTGGCTCCTTTCTGAAGTAGAATGGAATAGTTGGGACACAGACTTAGATGTACCACGTTAAGATGTTTACTCTTTGCTGTCTAATAAGAAATAACCCTGTTCAAATGGCCTTTTACATGGGTTTAAAAGGCATTTGTGTAGTAAAAGTATATGAGTTTTGGTATTCAAGACAACTTTTAAAGCTTAATTCAACACTTCCAAAAAATGGTTCCCAAGGATATCTAACTCTCTGTGTTCACATTCTTTTTTTTTTTTTTGGCTCTAGCACAAGCCTCTATTTTTTGTTTTTGTTTTTTATTTTATTTTTTTATTATTTTTTTAAAATTTTATTTATTTATTATTGAATCACCATGTGGAAAGTTACAAAGTTCTCAGGTTTATGTCTCAGTTATACAATGCTCAAACACCCATCCCTTCACCTGTGCCCATATTCCACCAACAAAGACCCCAGTCTACCTCCCACCCCCGCCCCCCACCCCCCATCCCTGCCTGCTTAGTTGATAAATTTCACTTCATTTTCACTTTACCTTGATTACATTCCATATTTCAACACAACATTCACTATTGTTGGAGTTTTCCCCCAAGAAAGACAGCTCTACTGCCCATGCAACATTTGATAATTAGTTTTCCATTGCTGAAACTGGAGAGATATGAAGTCCCGTTGTTTCAAGTACATAGAGTTTTTCCCCCCTCCTTCCCGCGCCATCAAGTTCATGCCTGCTTAATGAATAGTCCTCATATTATGGTTGACACCACGCCCCCCTACGAGAAAAAAGGGTATTTCCATTCCTCTGCCGGCGTGGGGCTATGGCTTAGTTCAGTCTAGAGACATGGTTACAAGTAGTTTCTGGAACGGGAAGTAGTCTAGTTAGGCTCCGGGTTCTGGTTGATCAGCAACATCACGGTCACTCAAAAATGTGTCCACCCGGGTCGAGTCTCGGCGGAGCATGCGTTGGCATTGGTCCAAGACTTCACAAGCGTCCCGCTGTTCCAAGTATATAGCTTTTTGGTTTTTTTTTTCCCCTCCCATTCCCGTGCCTCTAAGTTCATGCCTGCTTAATAGACTTCATAATATAGTGGACACCACACCATGTTTCTCCCAGAAAAGGGAAAAGAACTGAGAAAGAAGAATATTTCCTCACCTTGGCCGGTGTGGGGCTTTGGCTTAGTTCACAGTCTAAAGAAATAGCTGCTACTTTGATTACCTTCAATATTTCAACAGAAAACTCGGTACTATTATTTGGAGTTTCCCCCCACAATAAGATCTGCTAAAAAGGAAACTTTTCACGTTGTTGACAATCAGGAGATATTAGGTCGCGCGGCTGCTGTTGCAGCCGTGCGGTTTGGGATTTCCATATGAAGTCCAGGGAAAATTCTTTTGGTAATTGCATCACTGCAATCTTTTACTTCCCTTTCGTGGTGCTCATATGATGGAGAAGCCTGGAGAGAAGAACCGTGCCCCGCTGGAGGCCCAGGGGCCAGTAGCTCCAATCACACAGTTTGGAGGCATTTTTGGGGCGCTGCTCGTGTCCAAAGGAGTTCAGTTGCCTCCGGGGTCGAGCTCGAGCAGCGGCAGAATAGCTGTGTTCACATTCTTGTGCAATCCTCTCTCCTTGAGAATCACCTGGACTTTGGTTTACTTTCAATAAATGGAAAGAGGCAGAAGCAATGGTGTCAATTTTAAGACCAGGTTTGAAAAGGACCTTTTTTTCCCCCCTCTTGTCTGAAGCACTCTATTACGCTCTTGCCCTTGGCTCACTCACTGGTTGTTATGTCATGAATACACAAAATAAGTTGAAGGTGAACCCCTTACATGAAGCAATGAGACATGAAACTACAATTACATAAGTAAGTACATGTGAAAGGAGACATTCTTAGGCTGTCATTGATTGGAATTGGAATTGATAAATTGGAATTGATTCACCAACCCCATTTCAGTCTTGATATAATTTTACCTGTGAATAATAGCTTGATTGCCACCTCGTGATAGTAATCACAGGATTGTTACTAAGTGCAACAACTGTTTTTATACAATAATAGATCACCATCATCATCATCATTATCATCCCGTTGATTTTCGAATTTCTCGAGTGGTCTCAGTAATGTCTTCATTCGTCCAAGCCCTGAGATTTTACAAGCCTCTCTACTCGTCTTTCCCAACTATGCCGTACTGGAGGCTCTTTCAGGGTCAGAGGAATGAGACCCAGCTTGTTACTTGTTTTGGCATATTAATACACCATGGAGACCTTGTGAGGCTCTCCCATGTGGGCAGGAAACTCCCAATAGTTTGCCAGGTTCTCCCAGAGGGAGAAGTAGGCTATAAGATAACTTGCGGACACAAAGTGGCTGCACGCTTCCAGGAGCTTGCTTTTAAGTCTCTGGATGCTGGTGGTTGACAGGATTACATGGTGCAGGGGGCAGTCCCTGGGTGTTACTGCCTGGCTACTGGGAAATGGGAAATCTGGGCGGAGCAGGCCCAGTTCCGATCCGAGCAGCATTGCAGGTCTCAGCCCCGGGTCCCACACACCTGGGTTCCTCTGCCGGTTCCTTCATGCGTGAGGCTCGTCCGAATGTGTGGAGAGGGGCCTTGAGCATGGCTGTGGCTAGGCTTTGGAGGTCTTCGGCCGCCAGGAGCTCTGCTCCGGGTGGGGAGGGAAGCTGGAGCCCAGCTCCTCTGAGGAGGCCCTGGGGAAGACAGCAAGGCGCGAGGGCAAGGACTCTCTGCCACAATAATAGACAATTCTTACAATTCCCTAAAATATTTGGGCTTTGTAAACATGTTCTTCCAAGACCTTCACGATGGCACAGTGGGTATGTTGTTTACCATTACACACAGCCAACTTGGGTTCAATCCCTGGCATTACATATGGTCCCTTTATACCCAACAGAAGTAATCCCTGAGAACAGAATCAGGAGTAAGTCTTGAACTCTTTAAGACGTGGCCAAAGAACTCCAACTCCCCAAAAAACAAAAGAATTTTAAAAGAAAAAAATATGCACTCCTTTTCTCACTGCTCCCTATGAATTTCCCATTGCCTTCTACGATTCCAATAATTGAAAGAATAAACTTATGAAATGATTGGATATTATACCAAATAATAGAATCTTTCAAGTATTTTCAACAAAAAAGTAAAAGCATTATTAATTTGCATCTTGGGTTTGAATTAAAGTACCCAAGAATTTTATTTACTCCTTTGATAGGGTATTAATAGGTCATCAGAAGATAAATGATATGTTCAGGTCAAGGTTCCCACATCACTAAAAAATAGAAGTACAATTATAGAAAGTCTTCAGAAATAGTAACTGCCTCAGAAATGAGTCTACAATCTTTTGATCTCTGAACTCTGTGCTTTCCAGGGAATAGGAAAAGAAAACAACAGATATTGTGCTATATGACATATGTAACTAAGAAGAGATATCTTTCCTGCATCCCTGTCCAAAGATATAAAACTATTCATTATTATTGTTTGTTAGCTGTGGGAAATGTAGTGGGTGCTCCAAACCTTCATTGCCTTCTTATTTAGCTGACAGCTGACTCAGTTTGATGACATTCATCTTACTAACTTATTAATCCCATGGGTTAGGGATAGATTTCCTTTTATAAATGACCAAAGAACCTTTTTGAGCTTGTCAATAATGGAACAGATGAAAGTTCAGAATAGCTCATTATGAAGAATTTAAATGACCATTTCAATCTTTTAGTAACATTTAAATAAAATCATCTTTAGTTCAATGATTTCTAAAATTAACCCATTTATAATACCAGTTATATGTTCAGAGCTTGGGATACATTAGAATTTGCATTCCTGCTAATGGGGGATGCTAGTACATTCCACATGAGCCCTAAAGAAACTTTAAAAATATTTTAGTTTGGAAACAGACAAGATGAATTTGAATTACAATTTCACCATTTGCTAGTCTGAACTGGGCAAGATGCTCAACAATTAAGGGTTTGGTTCATTAGAATTGAGAATTATGCACCATATAAAATACCTTGAGCAATAACTTGCTCCTATTAGACCCTTATAGATATACATTGCTTTCACTGCTTTTCTCCTTCACATATTATGTTTACTCATCATAAAAATGCATATATGATGCACGTTTTCTACTATTGTACCTTGAATGTACTAAATATTCTGTGCATATGTTGGTAGCCATTAATCTTTTGAAGCCTGATTGCATTTATTTTTCTCTAATTATCATGAGCCTTTTTTAATATATGAAATTCAATAAATGACAAAAATGCTGAAGAGTTAAAAAAAAACCCTAACTTTGAAGATATTTACTAGTTGAAAGGTTATCAGAAAGCAGTGTAAATCAAAATCAGAGATCATAAAATTATGTCTATTAGGATATGGTCATTTGCCATTTTATGTAAGAAAAATCATATTGGAAACCAGCCATACATATGTTTATGTATCATCCATAGATGCTTTACCAATATAATACCATGTTGACTCATTGTGACAGAGACCATATGGTCCACAAAATCTAAACTAGTAACTCAATGGCCTTTAAATAAAAAAATTTAATGACCCTGCGTATAAAAAAATTGATATATAGAAGCAAGTTTAGGGACAGACTCTTGATGATCTGAACTATTAAATTTACTTTGTGGAAATAAATTATATCTGATAAAGTAATGAACATCAGCAGGTAAGAAAGAATATTCTGGAAGATCTAGAAGCTGAAGTTAGATAGTGCGGTTAGCTAAAGGAAATGGGAGGTATAAATTTTGGGATTTGAAGGTCAGAGGACATTATTCTTTTCACAGCTCTGTCACTCTTTCTCTCTCAAGGAGTGAGACCTAGAGCAAATGACCTTAGTCTTGAATTTTTTTTTTTAGTTCTGTGAAATAAGGATTGAAATAATCTCTCCTTTATCTTCATAGGAGTTAATGAGATTATCTTTTATAAATTTTGAAACGTTAAATATGATATTTTTATAGGCAATTGAAATATGTTTGCTGAATGAATTTAATTGATGTCAGAATTAAATCTCTTAGATTTTTAACAAATTTCTAGAATTTCACATCAAAGTATATGCCATGATAACTTTCAAGAATGGGTTAAATTCATTCTTATAGTTCCAATTACATTTTTTTTCAAACTCAGATGTCATTTTAAACTTTTACATTTCAGGCGAATTTCCAATGTAGAGACTTTCTAATCCCTGCAGACTGTGCTCTGTGTGTAAAAATGTTGAAAGTCACGCAATGCCATTGTACTCACTCCATACTAATCAATGACAGCAGGATTAAGTCTCCTTTATTCTCCTATAGGGATTATTTCATCACTGGGTCTGGAAAAACCAGCCTGTCTCAGAATCATTAGCACCATACTGAATGGGAGGAAAAAGAATAAATTCCGTTTTTTTCCTGAGGCCTAAGGGCTTGATGACATTCCATGTCAAACTCTCCATGCTCCTCCCTCATGATGCTCCAATCTGCATGTAGATGAGCAATACTTAACACAATGATGTGTAAGTATCTACAGATAATCTCTCTAGGAAAGTCCTAAAGGAATCCAGTTGCTTCTGTGACAGGGACGGGAGGGGAAGAAGAGTTAGGCAGTTAAGATGATGATGGAGAAGGAAGTCTGCCTTGAGGAAAAAAAATGGGGTGAATTTAAATGAAAAATCACTATTCTGGGAAGATGCTGGCAGGAGTCCCAGTTTCCCTTTGTGTGAATGGCATTCAGCTCAATTAGGATTCTAGCCTCTGATGTGCTCCAGCTGAGATTTGTGCCTACCATGTCGGTGATTTACTCTCTGCCACTTGGAATCCACACAATTTCAGGACTGGTGACAACATACACTGGCACCTAATTTGCAGTGACTGGTGTTGTTCTGACATCAAAATGTCATAAAATAGAAAATGCTCATGGAGAAAATTCCTTGTGAGTCTGAGACATGGTGCGCAGGGAGAGACACCTGAGGAAAACCTCCAGCAAGATTCTGAGGTAAATCTTCCTATGACTCACATACATTTACCTCCAAGTGTGTGTATAGTTCTTGTCATTCTAATCATTTTACAGATAAAGAAACAGACTCAGGTAAGTGGCTGTGAGCAGTTACTCAGATGATATAATAAGCATTTAAACTGGGTAGAGAATCCAGATCTAAACTTTTTATTAAGAGCTGTGTTCACAAACTGAGTTGATCTTTTAGCATCAGGAGAGTCTACTGCTGTACTTTTTCCTCATTTCCTCTCTGCTAAAATAAAATTTAGTTTATAATTTAGAATTTTCAGAGAATTATCTCGTGATAACAAAATCAACCAAGTTTCTCTACTGTTATCAGAATTTGGAGTATCTGCAAACACAAAATTAGTGGCTCACTCTAAATTCAGAGCAAAGCACTTAACCACAGAGAAGTGGTAAACATATTTATACACATGGGTTTATTTGCAAAAAAGAATCTAAGAGAGTGATAAGTTCATTTTTTGGTAAAGGATTGAATAGTAATATGTTTCACTTTTTTTCCTATTCAGTCTTTGCCATAACTTATGAACTCTGCAGTTGTAGTATGAATATGGTGTTGTAAAAGCAAAATTTAACTTAGTGAATGTAAGATCAAATTGGTCTTATTGAATGATTTATAAATTGGATAGCATGTCTTGTGACAAGTAGAGAGATACTCTGAAGGGATATTAATTATGGGAGACTTGAGAGCACATAAAATATATAAGGCTTATGACACCTTTCCCCCCAATTTTATTTTATTTGTGAATTGCAAAGTTATTCATAGTTGGGATTTTGACATACAGTATTCCACCACCAATATCAACTTCCCTCCATCAGTGTTTCCATATTTCCTCTCCTACTCCCTCACCTCACCTGGCATTCTGACAGTGTTGTTGACTCTGTGATTTTGATATTAGCGCTATCATTCCTTAAGTCCACCAAGGTATCTGGGTTCTTCCAACCCCTAGTCCAGTTGCTTCTCATCTATCTCTTCTCCTCTTACCCTTCACTCTGTTTCTTTCTTTCTCCTCCCTGTACTCTGGTGCCAAGAGTAATCTAGGCATCCCTCTTTTAGACCAATGCATTTTCTTATCCAGTTAATCTAAATACCATATATAAGTAATACTCTTTGTTTTTCTTTCTTCTTCTGGCTTACTTCGTTTAACATGATATTTTCCAATTCCATCCATGCTGTAGCAAATTTTATGATTTCATCATTCTTTACATAGTATTCAATTGTGTATACATACTACATCTTCATGATCCACTGATCTGTTGTTGGACATCTAAGTTGATACCAAATCTTAGCTATTGTATTGGGTGCTGCAATAAATAGTGATATGCTTACATCTTTTGAATTAATGTCTTTCTGTGCTGAATTTAGATATTCAAAACTGGAATTGTTATGTCTTAGTCTAGCTCAATTTTAAGTTTAATGAGAATTATTTATACTTTTTCCCCATATAGTTGAATTATGCTACATTCCAATCAGCAGTGAATGAAAATTCCTTTTTCACCACATCCACCTCAAGATTAATTGTCCCCATTCATTTTGTTATGTGTTATTGTCAGTAGTATGAGAAGGTATCTAATTGTAATCTTGATTTGAATTTTTCCAATAAGAAGTAATTTTTTGTCATGTGCCTCTTGCCCATAAACTGCTCTTACTAATGGGCTAAAACTAAAACGCAGCTAACTGCATAGAGAAAATGTTTGCAGCAAACATATCAGATAAAGAGTTGATATTCAGGATATATAAAGTGCTCACAAAGATCAGTAACAAAAAAAACCCCTGAAATCTCATCAAAAATAGGGAGTGAAAATGAACAGGGACTTCTCTAAGGTAACTGTCTTGCATGTGGCTTACTCAGTTTGGTCCTCAGCACTGCATACGGTCCCAGGAAATTTCTAGGAGTGACTGCTGAGTACAAAGCCAGGAGTATTCCCTGAGAACTGTAAGATGTAGGCCAAAATTCCCCCCAAAAAGCAGTATACTGAAGGCTTTCCTGAAATGGAAGTTGGGACAAGCAAGCCATCAGTAAGAAACTTCTGAAAGTTCATTGGAGTGTGTGCTATGACAATTTCTCATTGACTTAGACAACATGTTTCCATTGTCAAGATTTGTTGTGGATCAAAAAGATAATCTAGTAAATGTGATAAAGTAGTTGCACTTCCCTTTTAATACTGCAAAAATATATCTTTCTTTGGCACAAATGCTGGCTGACTTCGACCAACCGCGAGTGTGAAAATGTTGGACTGCAGCTGAATCTCAGTAAAACAATGTTTATGAAAAACAAACTAGTCCCTGATGTCCCATTTGCTCGAAATGGAACGAACATCTCCGAATGCAGCAGCTGTGTGTACCTGGGTTGAGAAATCAACATGAGGAACGACCTGGCACCAGAACTTCGCAGGAGGAAGAGAGCAGCATGGAACGCCTTCAAGAGCATCGAAATGGTTAAGAGGATGAAGAACCTCCAGCTCTGGGCACATCTTTTCGACTCCACCGTTCTTCCTGCACTAACGTACGCCTCAGAGACCTTGGTCCTATGCAAACAGGATGAGAATGCAATTCGGGTCTCTGAAAAAGGAATTGAAAGAGCTATGCTTGGAGTATCATGTTTCACTCAAGTGAGAGAAGGAATCCGGAGTTCCGACCTTGTCAATGGTCAAGAATCAGGGACACTGTCTCATTTGCTAAGGTGTCAAAAATCAGCTGGGCCAGACATGTAATGTGATTCAGAGACGACCGCTGGCCTAGAGCTTTTACTGACTGGATTCCACAGGACGTCAAAAGACCGAGTGGCCACCACCAAGATGGTCAGACTTCTTCGTCCAAACCCTGAATGAATGGTTTGAGGCTCTTCCTGTTCCTGGAGCGAGCAGATATCACTGGGCTACACTAGCACACAACAGGAACAAATGGAGCCGTTACTGGCGCCTGCTTGTGCAAATCAAATATCAACGGGATGACAAGTGATGACAAGTGATATCTTTCTTTGAAGTATGTAGTTAATATTTTTTATTTAGGGTAGTTTATAATGAGTGGTGGACTGGAGCAATAGCACAGTGGGTAGGGCATTTGCCTTGCATGCGGCCGATCAGGGTCCGATTCCTCTGTCCCTCTCTGAGAGCCTGGCAAGCTACGGAGAGTATCCCACCCGCACAGCAGAGCCTGGCAAGCTACCAGTGGCATATTCGATATGACAAAAACAGTAACAATAACTCTCACAGTGGAGATGTTACTGGTGCCCACTCGAGCAAATCGATGAACAAGGAGACGACAGTGCTATAGTGCTATCATGAGTGGTAGACTGTCAAAACTCCACTAAAGACTTTTAAGAATCCAGTCATTTGAAGTTTCCTTTATTAACTTTACAGCTGTCATAGGCAACCATAATAGAGTGAGCGATATTTTAAGAAATCTTTATTTACAAATACAAATGGCAATTCAGATTTATCCGTCAGTCACAATTTCATGATTTTTGTACTAGAATGTCTTTAGTTTTTATTGGTTAAAAGAGGGTTTCTCTACATAAATAGGAGAAGACTAAAGCAAGGAGACTATCTAGGTATACATTTCATTGACAAGTGCCTTCAAATAGTTCAAACTTCACCTAACTGTGTTGTTAGGTGAAAGGGACCACCATAGTATCCATGACAGCCAGAAACAAGATCAATTGCCTTTGAAAGGATAATATGAAAAGGTCAACTGATGTATTTAACTGATCCAGGCTAGAACCTGGGTTAAATTTGAACATATGAGGAAACTGAAGAGAAGAGCACATAAACAGGAGACTGTGGTGTAGTGATGGTGGTGATGGGATTTAGGACAAAAGTCAATCCACTTCAATCTTTTTTCTCTGATGCTAAGATCAAACTCACTTTGAAAGTTTACAGCAGAGCTTTATATTCTAGTATCAGGAGACAGTTTTTTAAAATCTGTTCCTCACTTACTGACACTGGCCATATTAATTGTTTTCTATGTGTTAAATATACACAGTGTAGATTTCTTAAGGGGGCTTTGAGCTTAATGACTTGCAACTGAAAAGTAACAAATCCAGTCTTGTAGACGTCATGATAAAAGCTTATAAAAAGAGCACTGAAGAAGAGTGTGAAAGTTCAAAATGATATTAGAATATTGAGTTGACTATCTCCAAGAATTGGAGAGGGTGATAATTGCTCAAATTCAACTGATGTTGTTTTCTGTTGAAATTCACCTTTGAGCTGGTAAATAAGTGAAGCAAATGCTTATTTGGTTTCCATGGAGGTGTCAGAAAGTTCAAGAATCAATTTTTCTATAAAGAGTAGGTGGACCATCAGTTTGAAAAGAACAAACTGGGGCTGTGTTTTATTTCACTGATGCTTTTCAGATTTCCAGGCATTCTGTTTTCAATAGTGCCACCAACCAGGGTCACTTATTTCCAAACTATTTCCTAAGTTTGTCATGAGGAATATAATTGCTAAGGATTTGCTCTACCAGATATTCTGGTGGTCATAAATGTAAGTTAGATTCTAGGAGGTGTCAAAGGAAAGCCTAACATTTAGATTCTGAAATCTCTAAAGATAGAGAATGGGTCCAGACAGTCCCTGAATTTGGGTTCTAAGACAAACACATAATGAATAAAAAATGTTGACCATTTTTTCCTAAGGCTGCTCAGTATTACATTTTGTGTTGATAAGGATGAAAAGGAAATAAACATAAGTAAAATGAATTTTCAAACTCTCTTATAGTCTAGTAATATCTTCTTATAAATTACCTCATTGGATCCTCCCCCAAATCTTTGGAGGTGTTACTACTATTTTCAAGTGCATTTTCACCCTCTTAGAGTAGATGGGAAAACAGAATCAAGCAGATGAACAAATTCATGCAGTTAGTGAATAAAGCAAAAGGAAATTTGTTTCATTTCTATTGTCATGTGAGGTTTCTTTTCTTCCTGACATTTCTCCACAGAAATAAAATTTGTTTTGGCATGATTGGAAGAGACCATTATACTATCTGTTGCCCAGATATTTTTATTACTCTTGATAAAAGACAACCCACTAGTGTCAATGTTTGCTGACATTATTATCTCTGTGGGTATCACAGTTATTCCATGATGCCTGATGTATGCACAGAAGAGACGCTTTATATATGTTTATCATGGAAATGTGCAAGTGATGAACCAATCAATTAATGAATGAAAAGCCACAGATATGTAATTGACCCAGACCACAGTACTTAATGAGTTATAAATACAGCTTTTATTTTACCCAGGGGACAACTTTTAAAATGTCAGAGCTGGATAATATCTAAAGTCACTTAATTTAACATTACAATATAACAGATAGAAAAACCTTGAAGAATTATTTTGCCCATCACCGCACAGTTTTACCCGGTTCTAGAGTCATTGGTTATCATTTTAGTAAATACCTGCAAAGGTGAAAATGGCTATAACTTTGATCAGTTCGAAAGAGAAAATTGTGTAAGGTACCTTATGCATTTCCTAATAATACATTCCTAATAATAATTTGAAGTAGGAAGCAAATTCATTCCTACTTCTGGCAAGTGATTCTAGAGCTTGGTTTACTAAATAAATCTATCATTATTATCAACAAAGAGGCATATGTGTCTGGTCTCTAGGAATATATTCTAGATATATATTCTAGGAATATATATCCATTTATTTCTGATCTTTAGAAATCATCAACTTCTAGGTCCAGTAGTCCTAGCTGTCAAGTACAAGTCACCCTTGCATGTCAGCCTATTTGGCAAACTGTTAAAAAACCTCTTGTCTCTCTAATTTCAGGGATCAAGGTTGGCTTCACTCTCTGCTTCAGCTTAGTCATTCTCTGCAGAATTCCTGAGGATGCTGTTTCCTAAAAAAACAGAAAAGTATCTGCCTTTTCAGATATAAATGCAATCACTACAATCATTCACGTTTCTGAGTCTTATCTGGAACAAAGGCACCTCTGTGGTAATTAAGTAAGCAAACAAGCAAACAAACAAAGAAAACCACATTATTTTCTGATTTTTTTTCCTCCCTAAACATTTTAGTACTACAGGAATATAATTTAGTTCCCATGGACTGAAGCTGCTACAAAAGCAATGAGCAGAAACAGGGTTTCAGGACAAGTCAGAGATGCCTTTCCTAGAAGTCTTTTGAAAAACCTATCACAGACATAAAATCAACATGCATATTCTTTCAAACTGAAAATGTATCTCTTCTGAAAATTAAAATATCAAACATTTGTAAATAACGGGTTGGTTGTGCAGTGCAGATAAGTAGCACAGACCAAAGGTGTGTGTAGTGTGGTTTGCTGTCACCATCATGTTCCAATATGTGTGACCTTGGGAAGGCAAGTATTGTATGACCTTTGTAAGATTCAGTTTCTTTATCTATAAACTAGAGAAGATAGTACTAGATTTCAAAGGTATAGGAGATGAACTAGCACAGTCCAAGACAACAAGTTGGTTCAATGATTTGACATCAAACTATTCTTTCTTCGTTGGTTTTTTTTTGGGACTACATCTGGTAGTGCCCAGGGCTTACTCCTGGTTTTGTGCTCAGGGATCATTCCAGGGCTCAGTGAGTACTACCTTCAGTTGATGATGCTATTTTCATCTATCCCTTTTCTATGCACTTTGTAGTATTTTCAGTGGGTCTAGACCCACTTTTCTGAATTTGCAAGGAATATAAAGTAGAATAACTTAAAAGTAATTACTTGTTTTCATAGGAGCCTGTTTTATAAGATATGGTGATAAATTATTTCTTTTCCCAAGTGCAGTATTATTCTACCTCAATACATCACCCCAGTTCCATTCCTAACTTAAAAGCACCCCCTGTACTTAAAATCTTATCACAGCATCTATTCTTTCCTTTGGCAGAGGCAGGCAGTAATTGACTTAAAAACATGTTATCCTCAAAATGTTAGAGGTGATTGCTTATATCTGTCTTGTACCAGGTTGTTATCTAGAAGTTAGTAAGTTTCTATCTAGATTGGGAAATCCTGATTTTCATGTACAAGTATACATGAGTCTGACATTACTTTGAAAGCCTCCCTATCAAATGCAGCTACAAAACAATAAGCAAAGAGAAGAGGGCATATGAGGGTTCTGGGGCAAAGAAAGGAGATAAAATAAAAATTAAGTAACAAGAACAATGTATAGGGTAATGTATTTCTTTATAATTTTTATTTTTTAAATTGAGTTACCATGAGATGCAAAGTTACAAAGCTGTTCATGATCAGATTTCAGTCAGACAATGATCCAACACTCATTCCTTCACCAGTGTCCATTTCCCACCACCAGTCAAGAGTAATATTTTATTCATTTATTTTCAGTGAAAACTGTCAATGGGCAACGGCTTATTAAAATGAGACAAATTCAGTCATGAGGTAACTTTCAATACAAAATGTTTTAAAATATTAAAGAGAATATCTTTATTGTTGTCATGATGGGGTATGGAAAGACAAAATCTATGAAACTTGAATTCTCTGGTGAAATTTTGGAAATAAAATCTAATTGAATTTTCTGAGTAGATGACCCAAGTCACTGGAAATGACACCAAGTTAGTAGGAAGAAGTGAACATTTCTTAAATATCTTTGCTATTCTTCCTGTAAGAAAAGAACAAATGCTAAACTCACAAGTCTACTACCTCAGAGCCTAAACTCCAGTTATATGCTTTTGTATTTATTTAATCTTCTGGAGTGACATAAAGTTTTTGTGAGAATTAAATGAAATGAAACAAATAAACTTGTTAGAACATTTCCTAGAAAGTAATGGCTTGATGAGTGTTAGTTTTTATTCTGATTGGGCCTTTATGATGTGTTTGAGGGGCATTTTCAGCTACCACAGACTTAAGGTGCTATTGGTCTTTGAAGTTCAGCTTCGAGAGCTGTTTACTATTGTACAAAAAAAATGTATTCAACTACCTTGCACAAAACGAGATTTTCCTCACTCCAAATGTCAATGCTTCGCTTGTTGGGAAACACAGAGCTAGCTCTTACAATATGGGTTGCATAATTTTTAATCATTACCAAACACTGAAAGGTCAGTTATCATTACTCTTAATTCATAGATGAGGTAAATGAGATTTTCAATAACACTCCCAAGTCTGAAAATACTATTAATTAGCATTGCTGAGTTTTGAACTTTTATTTCTGTCTCCAAAATTAGTTTTTCTTAGTTGCATCTCCTTTCTTGATTACAGACATTAGTGTTTGAACTGTTTGGGGGAAAAATAAGTGGAAAATTGAGGGTGAGCCCATGTATTCTAATCATAATTTGAAGAGGGATATCCTAATTGGGTAGAAAAAGATGTATAATTTATGGGGTCATTATTAAAACTAAGCAGCGTCAGCCATGTGAGAAGCTGTTTATTAGCTAGGAAGGAAAAAGTCTTACTGGCTCTTCTCTATCCGTAGTCTCTTCTATTTGAGCTGGTAGGAATATATCATGGAGCTACCCCTGGAAACCACAGTGGCTCCAGAGGACATTATGAGCTTTTCATATAGATATTCTGGAATCTGAGCTAATATGGAGAGATACCTGGTGATTAATTTGAGTATCAGTGTTAAGCACATCAGTATGACAGAATTAAGAGCAATGAGGAAGCTTCAATGAGAAACTTTTAATTTGGGGGGATTCTGAAAAGTAAATCAGTTGTACAGCCTCCAAAGAATTCCTACACCAACTTCCTAGTGTGGGAAAACCCTTTGCACAGAGAGGACTGCATCACCCAGCATTTAATTTAGTCTCTGTCAAAATTCATTTATTCATTGAACAAATATTTCTGATGATATTCAAGGACAAGACATTGAGCTGAGAACTGCGATGCGAAGATAAATCTAACATGTTATTGTCTTGAAGGCATTTGTGATTTAATGAGCGGGCATACTCATGAGAAGTGATTACAATTCACTGTGAGACGAACAATGATAGAAAAATTTACAAGGTGCAAAGGTAGCACAAAACTGGAAGAGTCTGTCTCCTTGAAGGAGTCCAAACAGGACTCCTATCTTTGGACATTGGTTTGAGCACTTGTCAGGTGTCCTTTGAGGAACGACTTTTCCTGGAAGATATAAAACAGCTCAGCTCTCATTTGCTTCACAAGGTGTGACCAGGGGATAGGAGGAGAAATGACAAAGTCTAAGACTAAGAGCAGGCAGGTCATAAAGAAATTTCACTGGAAAATTTGCTCTTTGGGTCATTAATAATCAGAAGCAGTAAGAGAATAAAATAAAATAAAATGAAATTTGAATATACAATAGTATTTGACAGAGAAATATCAAGACAAAGAAGTATCAAGCTCTATCTTTCCTGTCCATGACTATGCTTTCAATATCTAATGAATTACCAAATTTGTACAAGTGTCCCTTCAAGTCCCTTCTCTTCCTACATCTCTTCAGGGCAGTTCTTTAAACCAACTCCCATAATTGTGAATTTTTAATAACCCAGTAGCGTTATGATTACTGTATTCTTCCTTTAATCTACCCTATATTTCTACAATTTTTTTACTGTAGAAAGATAAGGGAGTATGTATTAAATGCAAAGATAGGGAATTACTATATATATCTTACAAATTGCATAATTTTCCTTAGTATTTTTTAATCAATTATAAGACAATGAGCTAATATGATGGAGATGCAAAGAAAAGTGTTAATATTCTAGAGAACAGTGGCAGGAGAATTGAATTGAATGTGGGAATAAAAGTGGACTACTGAACTGAGATCTAGCAAAAGGTTTTGTAATGAAATAATATTGGATTGAAATAATATTTTTATATATTAGGCTCCACGACAGGCTGTTTTCACTTGGGGCACCCCAGAGTGGGGCCGGTGAGACCCCTCCCTGCCCCAAAAGACCCAGCCCCAGCAGCTGACCTTCACTACCTAACCACGCTCCAGGCTGCTTTCTGGACACATTATAAGACCATTTTCCATAATTACCACACCATATTTGATGGAGTTCAGAGGCAGTAGGCAACAAATCATAGAGAGTAATATATATAATATATATAGTAATATATATGTATATATATAATTATATATTACCTCTCAGCGAACCCAGCAAGCTATCAAGAGTATCATGCCCACATGAGCAGAGCCTGGCAAGCTACCCATGGCGTATTCGATATGCCAAAAACAGTAACAATAGGTCTCATTCCCCTGACCCTGAAAGAACCTTCAGTCGTCGGGAAAGATGAGTAAGGAGAGGCTGCTAAAATCTCAGGACTGGGAGGAATAGAGATGGTACTGGTGCCCACTTGAGTAAATCAATGAATAATGGGATGACAGTGATACAGTGATAGAGTGATATATTGGATTTATTCCATCAAAATCCTATGGAATATTTCTTATACCCAATACCATAGTGTAATCTTATTTGTAAATAAGGTTATAGCAGATGCAATTTAGATGAGGTCATAGGATGGATCCATAATCCTGTCTCCAATCTCCTTCTGGAGGATAGTCCTACAGGAGCAGACTCTGTGTACAGTCCTTGACTTACTCCCTTCTTCCAATTGCCCTTGAGCAATGGATAAAGGTGCACAAAGAGAAATAGAAGCTTTTGATGTCTACACTGGACTCTACATCCTCGACATCTCTTTCAGAACAATAATCAAGTGTCCTTCTACAGATTTTCATATTAAATATCTATCTTGTTGTGCTTTTCACATTTTTTATCACTTTGTCCTTGAAGTACTGCATTCATAAATAAAAATCTTTTGTATAAGAATTATCATTTCAGAATCTCCTTTTATGAACTAGGGTTTCTACAGTAATCAACATGATCACAGTTGAGGCAGGTAGTAATATTATGATTCTCTATGAACACAGGAAGTAATGTCAATACTAGCCCAGGGGATAGTAAAAAGACAGTAAGAATAGATGGCTTGCTCCTCAGTAGACAGCGTTTTGCACAAGGATCAAGAAGTGATACACGGAGATAGCAAAGGGGAACAATTAGAATGTCAACACAACCTTTGTATCTTTGACACATTGGGAGTCATTCATTATTAAAACAGTAAGAGCACTATTGTGAGTGAGATGCCACACAAGTCACAGCAGATAGGTTAATAGCTCACACACCCTATTCACAGCATGCTTCTTTTGGGGCTAGAGGGAGGGGCAACCTTGTGGTTCTCAGGGATATTCCTGGCTCCGTGTGCTCTTCTGGCACTACACAGGGACTTGTAGTGCAAGTCCTACAAAGCAAGTGCAAAGCAAGTACCTTACATTCCAGAATCTCTTCAACCCTAGCATGCAGCTTTTAAATCTTTTTACTGTGCTCCAAAAGAGCTAAAGCAACATACACAACTTGCAGCAAGGAAGTGACTTCTTCACCAGCGGAATTAGGCTTGGTGTTAGTTAAATGCTTTGGACTTTAAAGTGATTTTTGTTTCTTTCTTTAAAATGTCTAAATTCTGTATTGATAAATGTCACAGAGAATACCGAATATGATAGAATGTGCTAAGGATAATGGGAGTTACTTTCTAGTTCGCCTGAACCATGACTTGTCTATGTTTAGCTAGAATAATGAATGTAATTTAATACAGCACCTTTGCAGGGAAGTGACACAAAACACTTTTCAAAGTGGATATTAAAATGCTGAATTATGCAATAAAGACATAGATTTAAGTAGATAATAATAGATCTCACACTTACAAAAGCACACAATCCTGTAGAGGGTACATTTATTTAAATATGCGTTATATTGTTATTAGGAGAGAAGAATGAACATAAAAAGTAGTCAATGTTGAGTAAGGAAAAAAAAGGTCACATAGAGATTAAATAGATATTCTAATGAGTATAACGGCACAGGTTACTACAAAGAGCCTGAAAGCTAGAGTTAGAACGTGATTTGATTCATCATGGATGATCAAGGTTGCTTGAAACGAGTCAGTAACCCTATGTGAGCTGTAATTTCCGTTCACAGCAAGTAAATGAATATTACCTGCTTTGAAAAGTTTTCATGATTGGAAAATCTGATTATCTGTATTATTGGGACTCAATGGAAATAGCTTTAAAAATATTAACTTGAAGTCAATGAGATGTAATACCCAGAGCCACCTTCTACTCACTCCCCTTAACTAATCAGCGACATGTTACTCTAAATGTTTAGGAATTTTCTCTCCAATTTTTAGGATTAGCCATACGTTACATTAGTGAGCTTGAAGATAAAACATTGGCATTCTTTCAAATGAAGTGGCTCATAGATATATACCTATATCTATCTATCTATCTATCTATCTATCTATCTATCTATCTATCTATCTATCTATCTACCTATGTATAGATAATTTAAAGTAAATGAAGGATATCCCTTTATTCACAGCCACACATTTTGTTCCAGGAACTGTGGCATGAATTTTAAGTGAGTTACTATATTTGGTTTGTATATTACTATGTTGAGTTTGTGAGAGTCACTGTCATTGTATCACTGTCATTCCATTGATCATCAGTTTGCTCAAGTGGTCCTAGTAACGTCTTCATTCATAGTAGCCCTGAGATTTTAGCAACCTCTCTTTACTCATCCTTCCCAATGGTGCTGCATTAGAGGCTCTTCAGGGTTAGGGGAATGAGACCCATAATTGCTACTGTATTTGGCATATTAATACACCACAGGCAGCTTGCCAGGCTCTCCCCCATGCGGGAAGTAAACTCTCGGTAGCTTGCCAGGTTCTCCAAGAGGGAGAACTAGTCTATCAGATGTCGTGTGACCGCGTTGCGGGCGTGTGCTTCTGGGACCTTGCTTTTATAGTCTGTGGATGTTGGCCATTGATGGGATTACATGGTGCTGAGGGCAGTTTCTAGGTGTGATTGCCTAGCTACTGGAAAATGGGGAATTTGGGTAGAAGAGGCCCAGTCCCAATCCAAGCAGCCTTGGAGATCTTGGCCCTGGGTCCCGCACACCTGGGTTCTTCTGCTGGTTCCTTCATGCATGAGGCTTGCCCGAAAGTGTGGAGAGTGGCCTTGAGCATGGTCACAATATATAATTGGTAACTATATATATGGCCACAATATACATATGGTAGCAATATATAATCAAGGGAAAAACTGAAGTCTAATAATATGTTCATGTCATATGGGAAATAGAGGGGAAGATAAAATACAACTGATAGAGGGCGAAATATAGATTAATAGTGTAAGGCAACAAAAGCAAACAAGTAAGTGGGGTGATAACAAACTAAAAAAAACCTTACAAAGCAAAGTAAACCAATAAAATAAAGGTCAGCTTCCAATGAGAGAAAAAAAATCCTGAAAGTCAGACAACATATTAATACCCAAGTGTCTAAAGAACTTATACAAATCAATCAACATCAAAAATGAAAAACCTGCTGGAAAATGGAGAGTTTTTCTGAAAAGACAATCTTTCCAAAGACACCAAGATGGCCAATTGGCACACAAAAATGTGCTCGCCATCCCTGATGACTAGGGAAATGCAAATCCAAGCTAAGATGAGCTATGACCTCATCTTTGGGAGAATGGCATGTGTTTAATAAAACCAACAAGACAGAACAAGTGTGGCTGGGTTATGGAGGGAAAGGAGTGGCGGGTATGAAAATTGGTTCAGCCTTTACTAAAACTGGCATGAAAATTTGTACAGACTTACGTCTCTTGTCTTATAATCAGTAGACCCTGGTTGATCCCTGGCACTTCATACGAGCCCCTGAGCACAGAATCTAAAATAAGCTCAGAGCACTGCTGGGTATGGTGCACACCCCCTCCTGAAAAATCACCTAAAGAATAGAAATACCATTTTATCTAGCAATGCCACTTCAAGGAATATATCTGAAGAATATGAAAGTCAAAATTTGAGATATTTTTGTATCCCTATGTAGTCATCATAACCAAAACAAGGGAATGACTTTTAAAACAATCAGATGAAGAAGTCATCAAACAAATGCCAGAGAAATAACTCAGAAAGCAAATGCCTCACAGATGCAAGGCCCCAAATTTGATTCCTGGCACTGTACAACCTCCTCCAATAGCACTGCTGGGTATAGTACTGGTTTTGTTGTTCACCCCAGGGAGTGTTTCTATTTAAGAAATTATGAAAAATGAAGCTGTGCTATATATTTACTATAAAAATGGAATTTTGTCTTCTCAGCAATATGAAGTGATTAAGTGAAAGTCAAATACTGGATGGTTTTGTGCATATGTGAACTAAACACAAAGCAAATGAACTGAACATAACAAGCACTGTAGCACTGTCGTCCCGTTGTTCATCGATTTGCTTGAGCGGGCATCAGTAACATCTCCATTGTGAGACTTGCTGTTACTGTTTTTGGCATATCAAATATGCCATGGATAGTCATGTTCGTATTTATTCCTTTTGAAAAGGAGGTGCAGTTAGAGAAAATAATTTCCCATAGCTGTCTGGTGGCACAGCTGGGTTTCCAAACTAGGTCTAGCTGACTCCTTATCAGATGGCTCCATGACATTCCCTCTCCTTCCACTTCTCACCTACCTGTTCCTGATGAATTTACACAGGGCCAGGAAGCAGTTCAGCTCCTGTTGGTAATTGTTACCACTGTTTTTTCTTATTTCCTGGATATTTCTGTCTATACAAATTGGTGAGTATGAACAACCCTATTTGCTGTTTTACTTTATTTGTATCATGGTTCTTTTCTTATTTATATGGATCTTTTACTTTATTTATATCATGGGTAATATTTTCTTTCACTTTTGTTCAACCGAGATGAGGATTCTACTAAAAAATTCTGACTTTAACCTGAAACTTTACGCAAGTTTAAAAGGCATTCTGAGTTTCAGCTTCAAGAAAATCTCACTCTGCAGCTTTCATGAGGCGCAAGTAATACTTGTGAGTAGAATTTGAAAACTGAAATGTGCTACATAACTATAATTCAAAAAATTTCAGACACAAAGTGAATGATAGAGTTTTTGTATAACTCATTATGAGTGAGATTTCCTTGCTCATATGCTGATTAAATTCACATTATTATTTCATTGCATGCTTGGATGTAACTATTGCAACATTATTTCTCTAACATGCAAAACAAAGGTAAGATAGTGGTGCTTTATAAATAATGGTTAGGAAAATGATGGTCAGAAGCATAGAACTTTTTTTTATCAGGTCAACAATATGACTTTCTGGGGGGTATGGTGCCACCAACAGGTCACCCTATTCCTGCGGGGCTAGTGCATCAGCAGCCTGATGGTGCCTTCAGGCTTTCTGATTCCCCAATATTGCTGCTGTGCCTTAGGCAAGACCCCAACAACTTGGGACCAAGTTTACCAAGAAATTAATTGGCCAAAATTAATTAATTGGGAGCCATGCCAATAAACCTTCTTCAGCTCAGCTATACAAGCTCATTTATAGGTCTAATTTCAGAGACCCAAAATAAATCTCAAAAGAAATTAAAACCTGCAGTTAATCTCGGACTCGCACATGGATGAACAGACCAGGGTAAATCGAAGGGGGAGAGGTCAGCTGGTGCCCACCCAAGCAGAACCCCCAGCAGCCACTTGCTTCCACAATCCAAAATCATTGCCATAACCCCTGGCCTGGCTCCACCATCTCTGATGGACCTCACTGAAATCTGCTGAAAACTTGGGTATGTGGGTTTTGTGACTGATATCTCCAGGATTTCTGGAAGTTGAGATGGGCTACCTCCCCCAACTTCTTTATACTCCTGGAAGCACTGGCAGTCACCCCATGAACAACTCCAGCACCACGATGTAAGGTTTACTACCGGTCTTGCTTCAGAGATCCATAAATAAATCTTGAAAGAGATTATAAGCCACGGTTAATCTTGGACTCACATAAAGCTGAACAGATCAGGGTAAATCAGAGGGGGGTCAGGTCAGCCTGGTGCCCACCCAAGCAGAACCCTCAGCAGCTGCTTGCTCCCACAATCCAAAATTGCTGCCATATCCCTGGCCTGAATCCACAATCTCAGGATGGATCTCACTGAGACATAATCTGCTGAAAATTCTGGTAAGTTGTTTTTTGTGACTGAGATCTCCAATCTTTCTCGTGGTCAGGATGGGCTACCTCTCCCCACCTCCCTGTACTTCTGGAAGCCTTGGCAGTCACATCCACACCCCAAAACTGCCACCCAATTGAAGAGCTACTGCAGCCTTACCATCTTGAATGTCTTGAGCAAACACCATGACCTCTTAGCACCTCTACTGTAAACCATAACGCGTGAAAGGAAAAGGAAAGAGAGAGCAAGAAGGAAAGTGCCTCTCATAAAGGGAGGCTTGGGGAGGGGTGAGGTGTTGGGGTGATGGTGAGAAACAGGGGGCATTGGTGGTGGGAAATGTACACTGGTGGAGGGATGGGTGCTGGATCATTGTATGACTAAAATACAATAATGAAAAGCTTTGTAATGGTCATCTCATGGATATTCAATTTAAAAAATTTTTATAAAGTGATGTGGAGTTCATGCCCAATTCAATCAGTTTAATCAGTGGCTGAATAAGTAGTACTCCTACACTCAAAAACAATATGACCTTCTAATCCAGTGAAGTGTTTGATCTTAGGGCAACCTTTTTCAAGAAATCAGTATGTCAAAAGAAACAATGACTCTGGCCTTGAAACCAGAAAAAAACTACGTAACTCTCCAAGATAGACTTAGAACACAGGTCTCCTAGACAACCTCAATACACCCAATACATCTCATTCCTTTTCCATTCATTGAGGGCAAGGACAAGGGCTGAAGGAATACCTTAAATCTAGTCAAGAAGCTTACCAATCCAGAACGACCTTTAGAGACCCAGATAAGAGTTGAATTAATTATCTATTGTAAATAACAGTATCCTTTTGCCAAGTCATTAATTGTGATTTTCCAATGTCAATAATGTAAAGAAATCTTTTAAGTGAAGGAAAACAATTTTATTTTGTGACATTTATTTGAAAAAATAAGAGTGGGGAGAGAGAGAAGAGAGAGAGAGAGAGAGAGAGAGAGAGAGAGAGAGAGAGAGAGAAAAGAAGGGAGGGACAGAGAGGAAGGGGCAGAGAGACAAAGAGACAGAGAGAAAAAAAGACAGAGAGAAGGGAGAAGGCTGTATTCAAAAGAGAACACTGGCTTCCCCAGAGTTGAAAAGTCTGGAGTACACATCTACATGTCTCGGGTCAAGGTGCAGGCAAGTGTCCAAAAAGGAGAATGTGCCAGTGTGAAGAATTTTTATTCTTTGTGTTCAGGAAGCAAATTAAAAGCATAACAATTCATTCCAATTTCTTGACAGAAATCAAGGTGTGATGTTGGCTACTGGAAATCCAAAATTCATCTGTAGGATGCCTCTTGTAATATTCTATATTTTAGCAGTAAAATTAAATTTATATGTCTTATCCAAATTTCTTGTTATACCCAGGAAAAAACATAAATTCAAGAACAAGGCAACTTGTCTAAATGAAGACAAATAGGTATATAGCATAAGTTTATCCAGATAAAATCTCCACTCTTCTTTGCTTTTCCCATAATATAACATAATCTCTCTAGATATAAATTATAAACTGACATTCTGTTACTAATTAAAGTTATTGAATGCTTACCACATACTTTAACATGTTTACAAGGTCAACTCTAGAGAAAAAATGCATTCCATACAAAATTAATTAAGGAATCAGAGAAGAAATCAGTGAGGAAATCAAGAGATTCCTGAAAGTAAACAAAAATGAGGTCAAAACCTATCAGAACTTGTGAGACACAGCATAGGTGGTATTATCAGAAGGGAAGAAATGGGATGCATAAATAACTTGACTTCACAACCTAAGAAACTGGAAAACTTCAACAAAAGTGTCCCAAAGCAGGTAGAAGGTAGGAAATAACAAAACTTAGAGCAGAAATGAACTGGAAAAAAATATTCAAAAGATCAATGAAACCAAGAGCTGATTCTTAGAAAACATAAACAAGATCAATAAGTCACTAGCAAGATGTACAAAGAAAAAGACAGAGAACCTCAATAAACTGAATCAGAAATGAAAGAGGGACATCACAACAGACACTACAGAAATTCAAAGGATTAACAGAAATTATCTTGAGAATCTTATGTCATAAAAACGAAAGAACTTAGAAGAAATAGACAAATTCCTGGACTTTTATACCTCCCAAGGTTGAACCAAGATGATTTGGAACACCTGAACAGACCTATAAGTATCCAGGAAACTGAAATGGTAATCAAAAGTCTTTCCCAAAACTAAAGCCAAGGCCCACATGAATTCACTAGTGCATTCTTTCAAATCTTTGAAGAGGACCTTCAATCCTCTTCAGGCTCTTCCAAGAAATTGAAGAAACAGAAACACTCCCAAAGAGTTTTTATGAAGCAATCATCCTGATACCAAAAACAGGCAGAGACACTATAAAAAAAAGAGAATGGCAGGCTGATATCTCTGATAAACAAGGAGGCAAATATCTTTAACAAAATATTAGTGAATAGAATTCAACAACTCATAAAAAAATCATAAAACATAACCAAGTAAGATTCATCCCAGGGGTGTAAGGATGTTTTAGCATATGCAAGTCAATCAACATAATGCACCATAAAAAATAAACTGATTATATCAATAGATTCAGAGAAAGTATTTGACAAGATTCTAGTGATAAAAACTCAAGAACTACTTGTTGAAAGTAGGTAAAACAATATGCATGATAACCTTTCAGTACTAGTATTGCAAACCATGGTGCCTAAAAGGAAAAAAGGGTGAGGGAGAAATAGAGAGAGAGAGACAGATAGAGAGAGACAAAGAGAGAGAGAGAGAAAGAGAGAGAGAGAGAAGAAAAGTATATGCCACAGAGGCAGACTGGAGGTGATGGTGATGGTTGGAGGGAAACTGGGGACACGGTGATGGGAAATGCAAATAGTGAAGGGAGTGGGTGTTGTACTCATATGACTGAAATGATATCATGAACCATGAACAACTTTGTAACTATATCTCATGGTAATTCAATTAAAAAATTAAAAGAACTTAAAAATTAATTAAGAATCAGCTATTAATGCTCAAACTCTCATTTTAGTCCTCATGAGATTGAGATATTTATTCATTCTACTATGAAGAAACTAAAACTTAATTATGGTTATATAGCTAAATTTATAGGAAAAGTATGATTCAATTTGAACCAGTTTGGTCCCACATAGTAAGCTTATGGCTTTATATTATGTTGTTTTTTTTCAATCTACATGTTTTTTTCTTCAGTCCTTGAATGTGACAACATGCTTATTTACATCATGATCTGGAAACTGACAATGCCCAAATCTCAAAGATCTGACATATGGAAGGACTATAGATCAGAGACAATAAAGAAATACATATGCAGCATGCATTACTTTGGGCTAGATAATAGCACTGCAGCACTGTCGTCCCATTGTTTATTGATTCGCTGGAGCGGGCACCAGTAACGTCTCCATTGTGAGACTTGATGTTACTGTTTTTGGCATATGGGATACACCATGGGTAGCTTGTCAGGCTCTGTCGTGCAGGCAGGATACTCTTTGTAGCTTGCTGGGCTCTCCAAAAGGGACAGAGGAATTGAACCCCGATCGGCCACATGCAAGGCAAATGCCCTACCCCCTGTGCAATTGTTCCAGTCTGGGATAGATAATATGAAAAAAGGTAAAAAAAATGAAAAAAGGTAAAAGTGAAATGGTCTTTTTTGGTTTCAGGGAGGGAGCAGCAGGCAGGATTAGTACACTAAGCTTCCCCTTTCCCTTGGGGTGATTTCTAGAGGCCCTGAATTTCAGAGAATACAGCTACTAACATTCCCATTTGACAAAGCTCCTAAAAGTCATTGGTATGGCATAGAAGCTGACGACAGGATTTTCAGAAAGGGAGTTGAACACTGCAAAAATGACCCCTTGGCTCTTATTTAATGAATTATGCTTAGAGACATGATTTCTAGGCCATGGCACACTGAGCCATCTCCTTGAGGTGGATGGTCAGGGTTTATTTAGCTCAGCTTAGTCACAAACTCAGAACATTCTGTGGGTTTTACTGGAAATTGATACCATGGCTCATCCCAATTCAGAGCACTCTGATTAGCTGCCAGTGTGCTACTTGGGCACTGGCCAGGATTTTCAGGCTCTTCCAGAGGAAATGGGCTCACATGTCTCCTTCTTCCCAAAGAGCAACTCCTCTCTCCTTGTTTCAAGGAATTTAGAACTTTAGAGAAAGAAGGAGCCCTGGTAGATTGGTTCAGAGTCCCATTATGGAGACCTTGAGAGCTTTCTTATATAGAAAGCTTGGTATGTCTAGAAATAGTTTCAGTCACCAGGAGGTCAATAAGTTCTATTTTTATTTCTTCTGTGCTTCTTCCATGTATGCTGCTGTCAATCTGGTGTGGTTAACCCAAATATGGGTCTGTTGTGGAGGGTTTATTGAACTGTTTACTTCAGTTCACTTCACCACAGCACTTACCAAAGCTTCTTTACTTCAGAGCTCCTCAGCCAAATCTTGTTCACAGATAAACTGATATTTAATAAAGAACTTGCTATGAGTTTACCAAAAAATAGACACTGCCAGATACAGTCTAATTGTCCTAAGAGGAAGGGGTCATCTTTAGAACAGAAAAAAGTGATTCAAAGATACGAAATAGGTTGCGTAGTAAATTAATAAGAAATAATTCATACATATCAAGTTTAGGAAAGATCTAAAAGTCTCTCTTTACTGGTCTGTATTTTAATGATAAAATTCATCTAATTAAAAAACCATTAGGGGGTACAATTCCATATTCCATTAAACAGTCACAATGTAGATACTGGATACTTAGTTATCCAAATGAATTTTTTTGATATAAGAATTTTTGTCTCTCCTTCTGTCTGTCTCTCTCTTTCTTTATGTAGTGCAGAAGGAAAAAAAATGGATGCAGGATATTAAGAATGAGTTGCTCAGGCAAGAGTCAGGGTCTCCATGGTCCTCAGTTTCCACAGATGTAAAAAAAAGTTAGTAAAAAGAAATGGACATTTCTGAGGTCCCTTCCAATATCACTTTGACTTTTATTTGAAAGGATGCACTCTGTTCTTTCCCATTATTCACTGGTATTTGAAGACTGCTTGTTCTGACAACTCTTGTTCAAATCAATTCTTGGGAAAGCTCAAGCAAGATGCAAGGCTCCTGCCATACATGCCTTATAAAACAGCTTCTAGGAACCGATGCTCTTAGGGAAAGGGAAAGTTCTGAAACAGAAATGAGATTATTTTGTGTGATGGGAAGATTTTCCAGGGATACCTTTCCTGGGGAGCAGGAGGGTTGTAATATTGTTACATATTCAGTTTGGTCAGCTCCTTCTACCTTCATGGTATAAATGTTGGTGAGGGATGTGAGGCTATCTGGCTGAAGGGTGTCTGCAGTGCTCAAGGCCAGTGTGAAACTTTAACTGAAGAAACTAGGCATCAGGAGGAGCTTTTCAGAAGGGAATTTAAAAAGTGCAGTTAAAAAAGGCTACTGCTGAGTCAGTAGATGAAATAGAAAATGAATCAAAAGAATAGAAGCTTGAAGTTGCATCCAGGGCTGTGTTTATGGAGGTTATTGAGAAGTATGTGCCTATCATAGGCAGTATAGGAGACTAGTTTATAGCTCATCTTAGCCGAACATAGGTGGGAAATTGGCAACCTATGCTTATTTCTTACCTGGTAGTTTTTAAGGGGCCAGAGACATAGAATAGGGGTTAAGGTGCTTGCCTTGTATGTTGTAGATTTTAATTTGATCCTTTATACCACTTGGTCCCCAGAACACTGCCCAAAATGATCCTTGATCTCAAAACCACCAGTAACTACTGAACACCATCAGGTATGTCCCCCAAACTCAAAAGATAAAGTAATCAAGTGTTTTGGGATGGAGAGGTAGTGTAGAGATTGCCTTGTATGTTCTTGTGGTTGCCTGTGGACTTAGTTCAAATTCTCAGCACCACTCATGGACCATGAGCATAGCACAAAGGTGTCTCCTGAGCTTTGCAAGTTGTGGTCCTTTCTCTCAAAAATGCTTTATAGGTTAAGAAATTTGTTTGAGAGTTTCCTGCCCCCATGCGAGAACCTCACAAACTCCCCGTGGCATATTCATATGCCAAAACCAGTAACAATATGGTTTTATTCCCCTGACCCTGAAAGAGCCCCCAATGCAGCACCATTGGAAAGGACATGTAAAGAGAGACTTAAAATCTCAGGGCTAGGACGAATGGAGACGTTACTGAGACTGCTCGAGAAATTGGATGATCAATGGGATGATAATGATAATGATGATGAAAATGATGATGATAAGAAATAAGATTAAATGTAGGAGGGGTAGTTTCAAATATAGAAACTCCTTATTTTAACTTCATTTTGCAATACAAGAAACACTTGAAAATTAGCATTTAAAAATTTGTTCAAATGGTAACTATTTTGCCTCCCCCCGCCAGACTTTTCTAATCCTCTGAAAGGCTGAGGTTAATAACATAGTTGTACATAATTCATCATATTAATAAAAGAAACAATAAAATCCATATGATGATAACAATAGACACAGAGAAAGCATTTGACAAGATCCAGCACCTGTTCAGCAAAATGGGCATTGAAGGAACTTTCCTCAATATAGTCAAAGCCATCTACCACAAGCCCATGGCAAGAATCATTCTCAATGGGGAAAGACGAAAAGCCTTCCCTCCAAGATCAGGCACAAGACAAAGTTGCCAAATCTCGATACTCCTATTAAATATAGTACTAGAAGTACTGGCCATAGCAGTTAGGCAAGAAAATATATCAAGGGCATAGAGATAGGAAAGGAAGAGATCAAATCATCACTATTTGCAGAAGACATGACACTATATTTAGAAAACCCTAAAGACTCTACAGCAAAGCTCCTAGGTTGATATAGTAAAGTGGTAGGCTACAAAATCAACACCCAAAACTCCATGGCTTTATTATATACAAATAATGAAAGAGAAGAGACATTAAAAATCTCAATCATAATAATACCTCAGAAAATATCTGATGATATTCAAAACTAAGGGTTAAACTACTAGACATTGTGGGATCTGAATGGAAATCCTATTCCATGTGGAATGGAAATTCTGAATACATTTACTGATATATTTCCCTATATAATAAATATAGAGAAAGAAAATAGTTTTAAATGTCATAGTTTAGAACTTTCCCAACTAATAAACAGATACACCTCTTTAGAGAAAACATGTTTATTTAATTTTAAGGATAGTTTACAAAAAAACTAACTTTACTTAGCCACATAATAGAGAAATGGAGAATGTGGAACACAGATCATTTTAAAAGAAAGCTGAAGGAATTGGTAGACTATCATTAAACTGGACTGATAGTAGAAATAGATCATTAACACTTATGAAATACTGTTTGTAACATCACAAAGAAAAAGAAGAGGAAATAACGAGCCAATAAATAAGGAAGCATGTACATGCATTAAGTAAGCCTTTTTGGGGAAAGTAAGATGATTACTAAATTGAGATATTGAAATCTGAATGGAATTAAAATGTTAGCTACCAATAGCTTGAAAGACAAAAAGAAAAAACAACCCAAAAGTTTGAGTGTATTAAAATGTTGGAAGCAATATTCAGAGTGCATTAAAAAGTTTGACTATATTAAATGAAAGCTGGTATTAATTTTAAGAATAATCTTCCATGTGAGGAGAAAAGGACCTTTATCCATTGCTGGTAGAAATGCCCATTGGTCCAGCCTTTTTGAAAAAGAATATGGATATTCCTCATAAAACTGGAAATTGAGTTCCCATTAGACTCAGCAATAGCACTGCTGGGAATATACCCAACTAAGAAACAGATACACCTCTTTAGATGGGGATCCAACAACACAGAGCAGAAATACCATCTCCATTTCTATGTTCACTGCAGAACTATTCACAATAGTCAAAATCTGGAAACAACCCGAGTGCCTGAGAACAGACGTATGGATAAAGAAACTATGGCACATCTACACAATGGAATGTTACACAGCTGTTGTGAAAAAATGAGGTCATTAAATTTGTCTCTAAATGGATAGACTTGGAGAGTATCATACTAAATAAAATAGCCAGAAGGAAAGGGACAGATATAGAATGACTGCATTCATTTGTGGGGCATATACAAAAAACAGTATGAAACTAATATCCAAGGCCAGGGTGAATGGACCAGGAGGAATGGTCACTAATTCATCTATAGAGAGCAGTTAAGGAAGGTGGAGGAGGGCAGTTTTGACAATGCTAGTTAGAAATGCTCACTCTGGGCAAGAACTAAATGTTGAAAGCAGGTAAAGGAATATAGATGATAACCTTCTAGCATCTGTATCATAAACTATAATTCCTAAAATGAGAGAGAGAAAAAAAGAGGGAGAGAGAGAGAGAAGAGAGGTGCTTGCCATAGAGGCGGGCTGGGATGGGGGATGGGTTGAAAGAGTGAGAGGGAAACTGAGGAAAATAGTGCTGTGAAATTACACTGGTGGAAGGATGGGTGTTTGAACATTGTATGTTTCAACATTGTAATGGAATATTGAACAACTTTGTAATGTTCTATCTCAAGGTGACTCAATTAAAAAAATAAAAAAATATTCCTCCAAAATAAGTATGAAATAATTTCTATATCAGTGAAATATGAAGAGTGGAATTTATTTAAAAAAAAGTATAATTATCAGGAAGGCAGAGAGTGAGGGGATAAAAAGAAAAAAGTTTATAACTTACTTTAATGGATAGAATACAGAGGCTACAATGAAACATTTCCAGTACATGAAAGAAAAGAATAGACCAGACAGTGAATAGTACTAAAACACTGACCACCCAAGTTGTCAAACAACAAGTACATAAACATAGTTTATCTTGCACAAAAATTAATTTCAGGTAAACTAATTACATAAAGGTAAACAATAAAACTTTAAAAGTCATAAAAAGTAATATAGTGAATTAATTTTATAGTCTTCAGATAGAAGAGTTTTAAAGATTAGACTTAGAAGCCCAAACCATAAAGAAAAAAATGATTAACTCTGAATACATTGAAACACCAAAACATCTGCATAGCAAATGGGCAAACATCAAAATAGAAAGACAGAGACTCAGAAAAGTTATTAGTAAAGCATGTAATTAAAAATAGGTTGCTATTAAACATAAATGCAAGAGGAAAAGCAACCTAATTATAGAGTATGCAAGTTATTTAAGCCTACTATTTATGAAAAAAGAGAAAAAATGGCCCTTAAACTATATTATTTCTTACATCTTTTAAGAGCAATGTAAGTTTTTAAAAAATGTTAATGAGTATGTAGAAATATGACAAGAATTGCCATTAGTAGGACTATAGATTGGAATTGTCACTGTCATCCCATTGCTTGTCGATTTACTTGAGCAAGCACCGGTAACGTCTCCATTCCTCCCAGCCCTGAGATTTTAGCAGCATCTTCTTACACGTCTTTCCCAATGATTGGAGGCTCTTTCAGGGTCAGGGGAATGAGACCTATTGTTACTGTTTTTGGCATATTGAATACACCACGGGTAGCTTGCCAGGCTCTGCCCGTGCGGGCAGGATACTCTCAGTAGCTTGCTGGGCTCTCTGAGGTGTGTGTGTGTGTATAAATTACTCATATACACATACACACACACATATATATATATATATATATATATATACATATATATATATTACTCTCTATGATTTGTAACCAACTGTCTGAACTCCATCAAATATGGTGTGGTAATGTGGTAATTATAGAAAATGGGTAGGAAGTGTCTTATAATGTGTCTGGAAAGCGGCCTGGAGTGTGGCAGTAGCTGGGTAGTGGAGGTCGGCTGCTGGGGCTGGATCCCTTGGGGTGAGGAGGGTTGTCAGCCCCCCCCCCCCCGGGGTGCCACGATTGAAAACAGCCTGGCACGGAGTCCAGGATTGGAATAAAATGTATTGTGTGCAATTTGCAAACCCTAATCCTGAAGTAATGCAACTTAACACTTGACTCCTCTCACACTGCATATTTGACTAGAATTGACTTCATCCTAAGTATAGTAGTAGTGCAAGTACATCAATATTATTATCACAAATATTACTATTATTAATTTGGGGGTAATATCAGTGGTGTTCAGGGATTACTTCTGACTGGCTGAGGGAATCATATGTGATGCCAGAACAATTCCTGTTGACTGTAGGGAAGGCAAGCATCCTAACCACTGTACTATTGCTCCGGACTCACCTCAACATTAAGTTTTATGTGTTAGACATACAGAGGCGGAAATTCTTCTTTGTGTCCACGACTGAAAGACTTAAAGGGATTCTTCTTTGTTATTAGTTTTTGGGTTATATTAGGAAGTGCTCAGGGTTTATTTCTAGCTCTGTAATCATGAATCCACTTCTGGTGGGTCAGGGGACTGATTGGGATGCCAGGAACCCAGCCTCCCCTGTTCACCAGCAAAGCAAGCATCCTGGTATCTGTATTATCTCTCCAGCCCTTATATGTAAGAGAATTAAAAAAGATAAATGTCAAGACTTTTATTAGCTGCACCTCTCTTTATGTGTAAACTATGAAGAATGCACTGTCAGTAAGTAATGGCAGTGATTATTCTTGAACTACTCGGGGAAAATCTTACCAAAAATGGAGTCAACCCTGAACAACTGGAGCTGAGAAACAGAAACTCACTTCTAAAGTGACAAACCTCCTTTTAAAATAGTTGTCATAAAGCTTTTTAGTTATGTGACTTAAAAGTCTACTTCATGTCTTTTATTTTCAGGTTTCTCCCTTATAAATACAACCAATAGTTTTCTAAAATGAGCAAGATTTAAGAAAGAGGAGTAATCCAGTTAAGTGAAACAAGATGAATATTGTATATTGTATGCATCATACTTGGCTGTGAGTGTGCCCTCCTATAACACTTGTTGTTCCAAACCTTATTCATTTTCACATTTAATTGTCATTTCTGACTTATATGAAAAATGATGTCATATCCATCTTGATCTCTATTATATCCACTGAGTCCAAAATAATGCTAAGTATGGGGTAGATGCTGAAATATTTCTTGCATTAATTTTTAGTTTAAAGCAAAATGCAGGGTGAGTAATCAGACTTAAAACCAGGGTTGGCAGCACCAAAAAGAATGAACTGAGCAGCAGATTCAGCCCACAAACTAAAAAGGAATTTTTAGTAATAACCGGTACAAGATAGCAAGAGGAGAGGTACAATTGACTATGTCCTTGGGAGACTTAGTGAATTCATCCACACATTCATTTATTCAAAAGGATACGGGATTGGATAGAGACTTGAAGGTTCTCTAAGTATAGTATCATGTCATCTGAAAATAGTGAGAGCATAATTTCTTCCTTCCTTATCTTGATGTCCTTAGTGTTTTTTTCTTCCCTAATTGTTATGGCTAGTACTTCCAATAAAATGATGAATAGAAGTGGCAAGAGTGGGCAACCTTGTCCCCAGTCTTAGAGAGAAGTCTTTTAACTTTTCGCCATTGAGAATAATGCTTGCTGTGGGCTTGTAGCAGATGGCTTTGACAATACTGAATAAAATTCCTTCGAATCCCATTGTGTTTAGAGTTTTTATTATAAATGGGTGCTGAATCTTGTCAAAAGCTTTTATCTTCATCTATTGATATGATCATATGATTTTTAATCTTTTCTTTTATTGATGTGTATTATGTTGATTGACTTGTGAATGTTAAAGCACCCTTGCATCCCCTTGCTTGATGTTCAGTGTGCTTTAAAGCTCTCACCTGATACCTTTTGAAAGTTTAAATCATGGAGAGACGGAAAAGCCAACCTATCTTAGGCAAGGAAATGTTAAGCCAAATAAAATAGGAAATGTGTATCTATTAGTAGTTTGACAAAAAGCGTTTTTAAAGAGGGATGCTTTATTATCGAGTGGAAATAGACTGCATCCATAATCAGATACTTGAGACTGTTCTAATTCTTGGCAACAAGAATGAGGAAGGATACAGTAGAGACTTAAAAGATTTTAAAGAAGGAATATACTCAATGGCAAGTTTAGTGGATTTGTCATAGAAATAAAATGAATGTGAAAGTGGATGGTATAGTTAGCTTTCTTGGCTATTATCTCATCTCATCCACTTAATCATCAACATATTTCCAATATGTAAAATGAAGATACTAATGAGACTTTCCTTACAAGGTCTGAGTGCAAAAAGTATTGATTACCTAAAACTTGATACAAAGTCTTGATAATTATTAGCTAATATTATTGCTCAAAAACCTAAGATAGGCATATATAGAATGCATTGAGTGAATTAACAATTTTGGCAAAAAAATCCGCTTACTTTTGGGTGTGATTAATTTACATTTACGCCCAAGATGTTTGGCGAAGAAAGTCAGAGAAGCATTGTAAATTTTGCAGAAGACAACACAGAGGTTGGATTTGGACACTATTGTGAGAAGAACTTTCTATGGGGAAAGGAATGAAGGGATGTGGATAAGAATTTGAGAAGGAAAAGAAAAGAAGCTAGCAATCAGAGCAAATGGGTGAGCATAAATCTAAAGAAAGAATAATATAAGAGATGTGAGAGAAGATAACATTCCTACAACACTGAACCCATAGACTTAAGTGTCTCTGTGAAGTGCAAGAAACAGACACACAAGACAAAATATGGGGTATATTTCAAAAGGAAAATTTTGATTCCATTACAGATACAGGGATTAGACTATAGATGGAAATAGCAGGAAACTTGGAGGAGGAGGAGGAAACTAATAAAAAAATAATGGTAGCTGAAAGTAACTTAGGGATTGAAATATTATAGGAGTATTACTGGCAGCATGGCTTTTCTCCTTTTTTTTGATAGAAATCAACATTTTTGGGTACTAAACTCAGCTTAGCTTTTGATATAAAATAATTCTTTTAGCACAGAAATCCAAGTTCATCAGAACAGTATTGTGCCCTTGTCCTCACCTACGTCCACTATTTCTGAATCTTGGGGAAACAGTTGCAGAAAGCATGCAAGTAAGAATCCAGATGATAGTTTATTATTTTTCTCAAATTGTCTCAGCTAGAAAACTTGGACAACAAAATGCAGTATTGAGAACTAAAAGGCATCTCTCTTCGAACAACTGGGCATGGGAAAATATGTCTTTTTAAAAATGTCATTATGACTAAACTGTAATATAGTTTTTAGTTACAAAGAGAAAACTGAAATCAAAGATATTTAAGACCCTTAAGCACAGCATGTGTGCATGAGACCATGGGTGCCAGTTGCCCTTTGCACCTCAGCACAACCTTAACCTCCCAGCATCCTTTGCAGGTGAGTGCAGTCAGTGATTGATAGCCAATGGAGTGTGAGCTGAGTGATGTGCTCCACTTTCAGGGTTAGTTCTTAGTAATTTTCTTTGGACCATCCTTCTACTCTTCCTTTCACCTAGCTGGCTGGGAAGGCTCCAAGGATGGAAAGGGTGGCTTCCTGACTTTGTAAACATCATTCTTTTTTCCTTCACTTATTCATCATTGAATGACATGACTGAGAAATAAAATGATATATTAGGGCACTTATATAGATGTTTTTTGTCACAATCATTAATCTACCATGACTTATCCAGTTAACAGCTATGATAAACTTCTCTTCATCTGTAAAATAGGGCTAGGAATAGTTACGTAGTTTTTCCCTTTTCTTTGCTAATGGGACTCTAATCATGGTGGGATCATTGTTTATTCTTTAAGTTTAAAGGAGTCTGGGTTACTCCTCAGCCTTGCCATGTAAAAGAGTGTTCAGGGAGACATTCATCCAATCACATACAAACATGTGGCCTCATTAATAAGTCACTTGTTATAATGTTCACCCAAACAGCCACCTAAGACTCACAAATGGATATGGGTCAGTCTGATATGGAGAAAAGCCCACTGAGGACTTTTGAGATTTTCCTTTATCCTTAATAAGGGACTTAAAAAGGTACATTTGTTTCCCTTTTATAATTTTGCACATTATTAGGTGGAGATATAAAGTTTGAAGTACAACTAGCCACTCATGTCCATTCAAAGGCCAAATCTGATGGGCTGAAGATGATTCTGAAGCCAATCTTAGAATCCTTTTACAAAGAGAAGTGTTTTAAGTGAGATATTTTTATGTATGCCATTATTGATATTTTATTTCCCTACTTATGTAAAATATATAAGCTTTCAATTAGAATTAAATTTAAATGAGTATTGAGGCTATGGACTGGGTGTTCGAGAAAGTCATCATCCTCATAACTATGGTAATCACAGTTTAGAATTGTGGCTCTTCTAGCCATAGCCCATAAGTAATTCTTTATTTAATATCTTTGAAAGATTCTTGGAAGCTTATATTTTATGAAAAACAATGTATAACAAAATAGGGTTTATGAATGCCACTGTTTTTCTTCATTGTCTCTTATTACTTTGTTTTATCAGTATTACAACAAAACAGTGTTGAACAAAAATTACATTCTTTGAAGATCTGCTGTATTTATTCTGATCTTGGAGAACTTTAGATCCCCCTGATCTCAATAGAAAAATAAATCTTTAAAATAGTGACTTGGTGTATTATGAGAGATGAAATTCAGACTTAATAATGATAATCAGAGAGACTTGCCTTTTTTAGAAGCTTTGCAAGTTAGGGAGATGTGGTTATTGATGGCACTGGGATGTGTTTTTCAGATAATAAATTATTAAAGGGAAAAAATGAAACTTTTGAATACAATGTATTCATATTCAAAAATACAATAGATTTGTCCTATAACTATAAAGGTTTTACAATCTAGATAATATTTAACAAACACTCTCTCCTTATCATAAGCAATTCAAGGCAATAGAATAGAATATTATAATCCATGACAAACAGCAGGTAAGAAAGTGCAGAATTGTTATTTCAAGTAATAGATTAAATAGGGACAGAAGTAGAACCTCTCTCCATACTATTTCCTGTTTTCATTCATGTTCAGAGAGATTAATATTGCTTTCAGAAAGAAAATGTCAATACAAAGACCTTATATCCTCCTAGAACTCAATAAAGAGAGTCAAATCTAGTATTCGTTTTAAAGAACTAGATGATATGGGAAGATATTTTCTAGCTGTTGAATGACAATAAAAATGACAAGAGAATTGGAGATAGTATAGTAGTTAGTGCTCTTGCCAGCATGTGACCTACCCAGATTAGATATCTGCATTCCATGTGGTCCCCCAAGCACTTACAGCAGCAATTCCTGAGTGCAGAGTCAGGAGTAACTCTTGAGCATCGCCAGGTGTGGGAAGAAAAAAAAATGACAAGAGTAACCATACCAGTTTTATGAAGAAAATCAGGTAGTAGGACAGTCGGGATGTTTCTGTGATATTTTTCTCTAGTCTTTCACATATAATTGTATTGTTAGATTTGATGTTCTAATGAGTTAGCTTTCATTTTGCACCTTAACAGAGGAGGAAACTGATGCTCAGCAAAGTTGAGTCACTTCCCTGAGGTGACCATAACCAAAGTTAGCAGGAGTTCAAGTCCCGTAGTGCAAATACCATATTGCTTCTGCTAAATTTCATCCTCTTTCCCAAAAGATGAGCTTGGTAATGGAACCTTAGGAGTAAAATAACAGTCAACCTGCTTCTAAGTTGTAGGACGATTCTCCTCTGAGAAGCCCTGTTGTATGCAGAGGAGACTTGGGCTAGGTTCCTAACACGGATGTATGGTGCAGTCTAAGAAAAGTGACTGACCTTCTCACTTTGTGTTTCTTTTCTTTTTTTTTTTTGGTTAGATTGTACCTCAGTTTTATATTTTGTCCTAACTTTTTTTTGTTCTGCTTTGTTTCATGCTGACCCCTATATAAATGACGACCATAAACAGGTCAACCTGTACCTGCGGGTGAGTGCATCAGCAGCCTGAAGGTGCCTTCAGACTGTCTGACATACCCAAATTCCCACTATGTCTTTGTCCAAACCCCAACAACTTGGGGCCTACTTTACCAAGAAATCAAATGGCCAAAAGTTAGATATGTGGGAACCACACCCACAAACCACCTCCAGCTCAGCTATACAAGCTCATCTATTGGCCGTATTTCAGAGGCCCATAAAAGCTGCAGTTAGGGCTGGCAGTGAACCAGTGGGCATGCCCTGAAGAGCATATGCCAGTAGTTTATGTTTTTGGAAAAGATGGAAACAAGGGCCATGATCCAGAGACACACAAAAGAATCTCCAAACCGAGCAGCTCACTGCAGAGATGCCTCTGGACGTTAAGCCAGGCCGACTTCACTGAGGGGCCTCAGATGGGGGCAGGCATCGTCCCTCCACCTGTTCCCTATAAACCCTGGTGGCCGCCAACTTTCAGAACCCAATCAGAAGTGCAGTTACACTGGAGTGATGGCAAACTCCAGGCCTAAATGGATAGGGGATGGGCCAACCCCCTCTTATCTGTCCCCACCCATGGGGGCCTGGAGGTCACACCCATAAACTGTCTGTCTTCTATTTGAAGTCCTTAATGGCCATGATCCAGAGACACACAAAGGAATCTCTGAACCCAGCAGCTTGCTGTAGAGATTTCTCCAGACCCTAATTATCTAACATTTTAGAATTCCAGGAGCACACAGCTGCTCTTGCGGCCACTACGTATTATGCTCCTCATAACAAGCAATATAAAAGAGTGTATGGAGAAGATTGTCTGACATCAAGGCAGGGGGTGGGGGAGACAGATACTGGAGACCTTGGTGGTGGAAGATGTGCACTGGTGGGGGATTGTGTGATCAATCATTGTATGATGGGAACTAACACAGGAAAGCTTTGCAACTGTACCTCACAGTGATTAAATATAATAATAAAAATACTAATAGCAAAAATATAAATGACAACAATACAGAGAAACAATCCTTGCACCTGTGCTATAATTGCTTTACGTATATAAATTGACTTGTAAATGTTACTTTGCATATGCATGCTGCAAGTTCTAATTGTACCAAAGTGAGTAACCTAAACTTGAGAATTTGTTTCTGTCCCAAGACTCACATAACATAGAGATCAACATCACTGTAAGCCATTAGGCTCATGTTAGACCATGTCAGATGGCAGGCTGCCCTTCCCACTACGAACACTCACATGTCCTTCAAACAGAAATAGGACTTGCTAGGATACTCTTTCTGTCTCAGATTAGAAATTCAGATGACTGCTTCATGAATGGAGGGGAGAAGGCAGATGGAATAAAGAAGGGATCACTAAGAAAATGATGGCTAGAGGAACCAGTTGGGATGGGAGATGCATGCCGAAAGTAGATAATGGGATAAACATGATAACCTCTCAGTGTCTGTGTTGCAAGCTATAATGCCCAAAAGTAGATAGAGAGTATGGGGAATATTGTCTGCCATGGAGGCAGGGGAAGGGTGGGAAAAGGGAGTATACCCGGGATATTGGTGGTGGGGAATGTTCACTGGTGGAGGGATGGGTGTTTGATCATTGTGAGATTGTAACCTAAACATGAAAGCTTTTAACTATCTTATGGTGATTCAGTAAAATTTTTAAAATAAAGAAATTCAGATTTCTGACACGCTTTTTTAGGATGTGCTCCTTAAATGGACACTGCTGCTAGGGTCTGGGGAGCCTCTATTTCTCTTACAAATTCTGTGCTGCAAGCACATGTTTCTTATTGTGAGAAATAATCATGCCCAGCAGGGTTAATAATCCCATTTCATGGATAGGAATACCAACTCAGAGAGAGTCATTCTCATATTATAGCTGGTTCTCCAGAGATATTAGTCCAAATTTCAAGTTTCCATGTCTTTTTGCTCTAATACATCATTACAAATTGCCCCCATGAACTATTATTCTTGATGGAAATCTGATTTCTATAAAATTTTAAGTTTATTATTTTAAGGATTGTTTTATTTTCCTTACCTCAGTTTTCCTCATATATTAAGACTAAAAAGGACTAAATCTAAGCTGTTTCTGGACAATTGGAATAGCTTGCATTTGTAAATGTAAATCAGAAGAAATGCAAATTGCCTTGTTATTTTACTAATTAATAAAATCGACATGAAAATAGTGTAGTACAAGTGATAAAGCTTAGAAATTATGGATGACAGTAATTGCTTTTTTCTTAACCCTTACCTTTGTCCCAGTTTATCTTCCTGACTCTCTGTGGGCTAAGAAAACATATGAAAACATCCAAACAATAGGTTCTTTCCCCAAAGGTTTGCAAATAGATGAATCATCTCCTCTGCTTTCAGCATTCAAATTAACCATGTGCTTGACACATAGGAGGAAGAGCGGTCTCTTTTAAATGTGACCTGAGTCCAAACCATGTCACCCTCTGAGCCAACAACCTGTTCCAGTGGCCACCTGAACCCCTGTGCCCAATGTCACCTGGAGCTGAAATATGGAAAAAGAAAGTCCTTGACTGGAGTCAGTGGAGAGAAAATCATCACCTGCTTAGGCACAAACATGCCTAGCGATTGCATCACTGTTTGTTAAGTGGGATCAGCTAATAGTTGCACAGCAGACCTTCAAAGCCCTGCAGTGGGGCTGATGAAGTTTCTGTAAATGCTTCACTTGTGCAAAGCCTTGGACTTTGAATCTCAAGTGCATTGGGATCATTTTGAGCTTGCTGACAGCCTCTCCTGTGGACACAATTTGGTAAAAGTGAAGTGAGAAAAACTTGCTTCATATTCTTCCCCTTGTTTCCTGACTCCAGTCACATTCTTGCCTTGGTTTTCAGACCTCTTTTCCCTTGGTCTGGATTCTCTTACCTGCTGGAACAAGCATCCTTTGCTGCTGTGTTCTATTCAATCTATTTAAGAATCACCTCCTTAGACATAGTTCAAGCTCCTCTTTTACTTCTCACCATGATAATATATCTTCATGGCACCTGATCTGACTCTAAAGTTCATTGGATTAGTGGTATGTGATTTTTCTTCACAACAGAATACAAACTCCCTATAAGCCACAGTTACATCCCTCTGTCCACAGATCTGTCTCCTGTGCCTGACACAGTATACTCTTGAGAAATATTTCTTCAATAAGTTAATAAGTAAATGCATAATTCTTCAATTTACAAATTTTGAAACCAAAAAGAAAAAGTGAAAAATAGTCAAGTTGAATGACTATTCAATGGCAAAGCAGATCCTAGCACATTGATTTTTCAAACATCATTCTGTGTTTTTTTCTTCCATATCACACTGTTCTCCAAATATTTGTCACCTAAGACATCCTTTGACTCACCATTTGTTCATCAGACTAATCATTTTATGTTTTGAAGATAACTACTTGAGGAGCAATAAGTTCTTTTTCTTTTAAATTTTTTTAAAATTTTCATTGATTCACTGTGAGATATAGTTACAAAGTTTTCATGTTTGAGTTTCAGTCATACAATGGTCAAACACCCACCGCTCCACCAGTGCACATTTTACAAGACCAGTGTCCCCAGTATCTCCCTCACCAACCACCCCCCTCTTCCTCTATGGCAGACAATTTCCTCCATACTCTCTCTCCACATTGAGTGATAAGTTCTTACTAAGTTTTTCATTGAGTGGATTTATCTCTTTTATAGCTCTTTCAAGGACAAAGGTATTTAACATTAGTTAAGCTATCTCTTACATATCTAAAATGTTTTGAAATGATTGATTTTAATCAATAATTAAAATCAATCAATCATTTAATAAAAAGCAAAGTAGAAATAAGTATATAGAAAACTTTTTGGAACATTTCCTACTTGCTTAATATTTATAGTGCTGCTTGTGCAAAGTCTCATCTGTTTTGCACATCCTATATTTTCGGCCTGTCCAGATAATAGTAAATATATTCTAATATCTAGATGTGTATTCCACTAATAATTTTTGTAGTATATTTTTCTAAGTTTATTTTGACTTTTACTTGACTTGATTCTTGGGTTTTAGTCCTTTTGTCTTTCTATGTTTAGTTATTATATTAATATTTCATACCTTTGCAAATAACAAAAAGAGTAATAGATTGTTGTCCAAGTTCATACTATAATTATTACAACTTATCTAAAATAATCTAACATTTAAACTCAAAACTTATCTTTAAATTATTAGTTACTGAAGATTTCACTCAATTGAACTTCTAGTCATTGAGACTGTAGGTGGAAGATGGGGGTACAGGACTGGTGGGGTTTTACCCATTGGCTAATTTGAGAGCAAATAAAGAATTGATAAGGGTGTTTACATTTCTGTCCTGTGTGTTTAATTCTGGCTTTTATAGTCAGAAGGATAAAATGACAGACTGATATGTAGTGCCTGGGGACCACAATTTTAATAACCTTGAATTAAGATGGGCTGGAGCGATAGCACAGCGGGTAGGGCATTTGCCTTGCATGTGGCCGACCTCGGTTTGATTCCTCTGCCCCTCTCCAAGAGTCCGGCAAGCTACTGAGAGTATCTCACCTGCATGGCAGAGCCTAGCAAGCTACTCATGGTATATTCAATATGCCAAAAACAGTAACAATGAGTCTTACAATAGAGATGTTACTGGTGCCCGCTTGAGCAAAACGATGAGCAAGGGGATGACAGTGATACAGTGACAGTGATACAGTGAATTAAGATACTGCATTTTAATGACATTCAGTTTCAGCTTGACTAGCACCAAAGTGAAACTTTACACATCTTCAAGACGCAGACTTATTCCTGTCTCTCCTGATAGTGAGGAAAGGACAGCTTCTAAAAGTTTTGTCAGTCTGAGAAAAAAATCTTGCATTCAATATATGACTTGATCCAGTGGGATTCTTAATATAATTCTAGTAACTGATAAACTTACTAAATACCTATTGTGTTTGTGAAGCTATAATCGCTGCTACCTCTTTAAGTTTACATGAAAAAATCATCAGTAGTATTGATTAATTACCTCCCATGTGCCAGCATACTATGTTGAAAGGTGTCCCGTAGGTTAGCTTATTTTCTCGTCAAGATAATTACTGAGGACAAATATCATTGTCTCCATGTTACAGATAAGAACACTGAAGTTTAAAACATTAAAGGAGCTACTGAAAACTACAGGCCACAGTGTAACTCAATAGTCCAGGCATTACTACAGTACTATGATTCTGCAGAATTGAAGTCTTTTCTTACCTCAGTTCTCATGTTTTTTGGATCCGGTGTCATGAGAAATATTTTACTAGACATATCCAATCAGCAACAATCCTGTTTGCTGATCACAAAAGGAGCAATTCCTCTGTGCCAGTCTTTCTGCTTTCCCAGAAACAGTGATAGAAACTATTTCTTTTATCCTAAAAATGTAGGTGGGTAAATAAAATAAGGTAAAATTGTACTTTGAGGGATAGGGGAGGGTCATGCCCTGCAATGCTTTGGGCTTACCCTTGACTAAACTCAGAGCTCAGTCTTGGCAGGGCTTGGGATACCATATGTGGTACTGGGGATCAAACCCAGGTCAGTTGCATGGAAGGCAAATGCCCGACACTCTTTTACTCTTTTTCCTAACCCCAAACTGTGGATCTCTAGGTCTCCATCCTTGAGACCTAGAAATTACACTTGCCTTAGGAATTGTCTTTTCATCATACTCAATAAATACTTTGGGGGAAATAGACGTATTAAGGACTGGTGATATGAAGCAATTGAATTCTACATTGTGAGCATAGAATCTAGTCTGTGCATTACTGTGTATTCACCCATGCAGCCTATGGGTCTTATATTGAGTGTCTCTGAGCTAGCCTCTTATTTATTACAAAGACAACCATTATCTTTTCCTGACTCCATCCAGAGGATTATTGAACATCCATTGCATCAGAGGATCAATTATGGGTATGAGAGCAACTAAGAAATGTAAACATCATCTTTCAGTGGGCTAGGAACTATACTTGTTGGTCAATGTCACCAATATCTATTTTGCACCAGTGGAGGGTTAGACTAAGATTTTTTGTTATACACTTATCTTTTCATTGCAGCACTGAATCTATGTAAACAGTTCAGAGGATGTACCTGATAAGCCACAGCAAGTGAAGGCAGGAGATGGGCTTTTGTCCCCATCTGCCTGATACAGATGCCCCTCACAGGTATTCACTCACTGGTATTGAGGGCTTCATGTGACAATCATCTCATTAGAAACTTTTCTCTAGGCATAGATATTAAGTATTATTACAGCAACTACTCCCTTAGAATCAGCAATAGGAAGTCAATTCACTAGCTGAAGTTAAACCAAGACTGCTATGGTGCCAAAACCAGAAATCTTGTGCCCTCTTCAGAACTTCAATTTCCATTGTTTTCTCAGTTCTGAATCAAAGAACATCTTACTTCAGCTCTGTTCATTCCTCTTCATAATTGCTGTGGGGGTGAGGTGAACTGCAGATTGCTACATATTGTGTATGAAACTAGAGCCAGGTCATCTTGGGAAAGTGGTGGAATCTTGATACTAAGCATGTAAGAGACTTTCTTACATGCTTAGTATCAAGAATAGCACACTTGTAAGAGTGCTACAGATGAGAGAGTCTTATGCTCTATCTTCATAAACCTTTATACTTCCCTCTTGAGTGAGACTACAGTGCTATGTGTCTACTAAAGCTCATCCTCCAAATTGATGATCAAATGGTCTGTGTTGGACAAGATTCAGCCTCATCACCTTATCTAAGGTCTTTACAAAATATGAGAGAAGCATGACATTTACTGCTCTCAGATGAAACCCTTGTTAACAGCCAATTATTGCATTGCATTGGGTCAGTCAAAGTCTGTGGCTGACCCTTAAATTCGGCAAGCACTTTTCCACATCTATCTGTGTATCTGGTTAATTACATCTAGATTTACTTGTCTTTTCATCTTTCTTGGTATTATGATATTCCATCAAAGTCAAATTTAGGCATCAGATTTTTAAAATTTAATTTATTTTTTTTAATTAGTGAATCACCATGAGGGTACAGTTATAGATTTACACATTTTCGTGCTTGTGTTTCCCTCATACAATGTTCAAGAGCCCATCCCTCTACCAGTGTCCAATCTCCACCACCAACGAACCCAGTAGCCCTCCAACCCCCCAATCCCATTCCCCCCACCCCACCCCGCCTCTGTGGCAGGGCATTCCCTTTTGTTCTCTTTCTTCTTTTGTGAGTTGTGGTTTGTGATAAGGGTATTGAGTGGCCCTCATGTTCAGTCTCTAGACTACTTTCAGCATGCATCTCCTTACCGGCACGGGATCTTCAATCACATTTTACCTGGTGTTCCCTTCTCTATCTGGGATGCCTTTCCCCCAGCATGTGAGGCCAGCTTCCAAGCTATGGAGCCAACCTCCTGGTATTATATACTACTATTCTTGGGTGTTAGTCTCCTACTCTGTTATTTTATATTCCACAGATGAGTGCAATCTTTCTATGCCTGCCCCTCTCTTTATGGCTCATTTCATTTAGCATACTTTCCATGTTGATCCACTTATATGCAAAGTTCATAACTTCATCTTTTCTAACAGCTGCGTAGTATTCCATTGTATAGATGTACCAAAGTTTCTTTAACCAGTCATCTGTTCTCGGGCACTCGGGTTTTTTCAGACTCTGGCTATTGTAAACAGTGCCACGATGAACATATAAGTGCAGATGTCATTTTGACTATACTTTTTTGTTTCTCCGGGATATATTCCCAGAAGTGGTATTGCTGGATCAAATGGAAGCTCAATTTCTAATTTTTTGAGAAGCATCCATATTGTTTTCCAAAGGGGCTGGACTAGTCAGCATTCCCATCAGCAGTATAGAAGGGTCCCTTTCTCCAGATTTTACTTAATCCAGACAGTGCTACCTTGTATTTTTAGATCTGCTATGTTCTGTGGCACATGAAATATTTCCTGACAGTGCTACTTTGCTTTTTAAATTCCAACACGTTCCCAATTTTATCATCAAAATTTTTGTCTTTTTCTCTTTAATGATAATAGTGCATTGATTTTTATATATTTATTATGTAGTACAGTGCCAGAAAAAATAATAACAGCTTCAATTTATGGATGCCAAGTTTAACTGAGTCAAGAGTTTTAGCGATTAAAAACAGTGGAGGGGAGAATCTGAATAGTTTTTGCTGCAATTGCTAAAGAGTAAAGGGTAGCTAATTGTCAAAATGGTCTTCATACCAATTTCTTAAAGGTAAGTTTTGGGCTATTATAATAACTGAAGCAAAGCAACCAAAATGGTACAAATAAAAACATTATTTTTAGTTTCTCCCTAGAACTCCTAAAGAAGTTAAATTCTAATTATGTATTTAATTAACCTCTATCCCCAGTGGTTTCTTTTGATAGCTTTCTGTTTGAATGGGTTGTAACACTGAATAGTCCTGAAACTGTGACTGATGTTGGCCTTGTTAAATTAATTTTCCATTCTCTAGGATTAGCAGATTGTGCTTCTTCATTAGATTTCCTTCCATCACTTCCTCACTTCTTCCATCTCCAGTATTAGACAACTTTTTGGTCACTGGTCATATTATAAACAAGAAAAACAAAATGGAAGAATCAGGAAGACAAAAAATAGCTATGATATTCTGAATTACTTAAAAATATTCACAACAATCATTTTTATGTGTTGATAACTTCTCAAGTGCCTTATTAATTATTCCAATAGCTTTAAGAGTTTCATTATAAACATTTACACATTTATTACAAGTGAATAAAAAATACATTCTTGCCAACCTTAGATCTTTAATTTTATTTTAAAATTAATAAAAATCCTGCTTAATTACATGCATATTATACTTATTTGATGACTCAGACAGTAAAAACTTTTCAAATCTTTCTAAGTCAATTACTTTTCCAATTTTATTGTCTTTGGAAATTTGCAGATGAAGAATTTAAAAAAAAAACAGTTTCACTGTAATATATTTGTGCCAAACTACTTTTCTCTTACCTGCATGCCTGGCTGTCTTCCCTGGGGCCCCTCGGAGGTTATGGACTCCAGCTTCCTCCCCACCCCAAGCAGAGCTCCCGGTGGCTGAAGACCACCGGAACCTAGCTACAGCCATGCTTGAGGCCCTTCTCCACACATTCGGACAGGCCTCAGGCATGAAGGTACCAGCAGAGGAACCCAGGTGTGTGTAATTCCATCAACAGTCAGCACCCAGAGACTTAAAAGCAAGCTCCCAGACTGATGGTTCAATGTGAGGACCTGAGGATACAGTGTTGCTTATGTCCTGTGATGCCATAGATCACATCAGGAACACCCTGGTAATTCTAGGGAATTTTATGGTGCTAGGGTTGAATCAAGGTCAAACAATAAAAGGTATATGCTTTAACTTCTATATTATTTCTCTATTAATTTAATCTTTTTTTAGTTAAGTTCCTAAGTCACTGGGACAATAAATATGCCAAAGTTGGGTTAAAGGAAGTTCTCTAGTAGTGTTCCGACAGGACTGTCAAGTATCAGATTCTGGAGATAGTTTAGGGTATAAACAATTATCTCTCCCAATGAGTTGTTTTGAAGTAGTGAGTTCAGAAAAATCAATACTTAAAGAACACCTAGAAATACTTTTTTCAAGACCTATAAAGTTATTTATGGTAGGTATAGACAGTGAGGAGGAACATGATCAGAAGCATTGGAAAGATGAGTGTAAACAATGAGATAAATGCCTTTACTATGGAAAGCAGAGTTTTCACAAGTGGTCCCAAAGTGTACGAAATGTATTATCCACCACATTTCATTCATTCTTTTGTACATTGAACTATTCAATTAGTACTTAATGGAAACCTATTATAAGCTATCACTGAAGCCAAGGAAGTCATAAACTAAAGCTTTTAAGGTCTAGAAAAAATTTTTTTCCAGTGCTCCACAAATTTATAATTTATCTATGGACAAATGTGATGGTACTCAATTCCAAATTTGTCATTTCAATGCCTTCCCAAGCCCAAATGCAAAATAAATTAAAGTGGGTACATTTGGACATCCATCGAATGTAGATACTTGAGCAGAAAGCAAACGAACTAATGAAGATGAGGAAGAAGTGGGGGTAAAAAGCCCAACCGTCTACCCAACTCATTAGAATACATTAGTGGATGGTAACTGATTTTTATTCTTCAAAAAGATTCCACTATTAAAATATAGTAAAGTAACAACAAATGGTCAAAGTAATCATAACGGAAGATTTTGTCTATTGAACTGAGGTTATATAGAGTAAAAAGAGGGAGGGTTCCTTGGTACACTGGTGAAAGAAAGCTGGCTTTCTGTGGTGGGTGTGGTGATAGAATGGTGTATCCATGTAAGGCATGATTAACAGCATTGGATATCCAGGTACCTCAATGAAATTATTCTTTAAAAATAACTGAGGCTGGAGTGATAGCACAGCGGGTAGGGCGTTTGCCTTGCACGCGGCCGACCCGGGTTCGAATCCCAGCATCCCCTATGGTCCCCTGAGCACCACCAGGGGTAATTCCTGAGTGCATGATCCAGGAATGACCCCTGTTCATTGCTGGGTGTGACCCAAAAAGCAAAAAAAAACAAAAACAAAAACAAAAAAAACCACCTTCCTCTGATTTTTAACAAAGGAAATAAAAGTTTAATAAGGAAATTTAATAACATTATAGGTGGAATCGAGAACTCCTAAGTAAGTATTTGATTTTTGCTAATGTAGAATTTGAAGTAGATAAATTTTTGTTTTTATCTCCTCTCTAAAGGCCATTCAGCTGTCAGAGTATTTGAGTGCTTTAGAAGAATCACTGTCTCAGACTATCACCATAGTCACTTGCATAGTGTTGCGTATGTACATATCTGACAGAACAAGCAAAACTGAAAGTTTAAAAACAAACTACAACAACCAAACTTAAAAATATGCCTATAGACTGAGATGGGAAAGAAACTGGGGATTGGTCAAAGGACATTAACAATGGTGATGGAATTGGTATTGAGATACTGTATGCCTGAAAACTCAATTAAGAGTAACTTTGTGAATCACAGTGCTTTAATATTTTTTAAAAATTCAGTTCTGATGCTTTTGATATTTATATACAGAAATACAATTTATTTGTGTACATTGACTCTGTGTTCTTCAAGCCTGTAGTATTACTTTTTCCATTAATTTACTAAGGTTTGCAATGGAGATTATCATGTCCTTTATGTGCATAGAAAGGTTTACCTTTTATTCACTCTACACCCAAAGAAAATCTGCAAGAAAATATAACAAATATCAAAAGTTCAATAATAGCAGTGTGATTTTCTAGAGTCAAAGAGTAGAAGGAATGAATTCAACTGAATCAAGGGGGTAAAAATAGAGGAAAGATAAAACTAAGAAGAGTGTAGCAGTAGTTCAGTGAGGGCAGAATTCCTTTAGAGTTGACCTGTAAGTAGTACTGTAGCACTGTTGCACTGTAGCACTGTGGTCCCATTGTTCGTCCATTTGCTCAAGCGGGCACCAGTAACATCTCCTTTGTGAGATTTGTTGTAACTGTTTTGGCATATCGAATACACCACTGTTAGCTTGCCAGGCTCTGCTGTGCGTGCAGGATACTCTTGGTAACTTGCTGGGCTCTCTGAGAGGGGAGGAGGAATCAAACCCGGGTCGGCTGCATGCAAGGCAAACCTCCTGTGCTATCACTCCAGCCCTGACCTGTAAATAGAAGGGAATATAAACTTTATATGGTGGAGAAGTCAGTAGTTTCTATACTTACAATGTTCAATAGACAATAAATATTCTCAAGGAGGTGCAATATGTATCTTCTATATGTCCCATAAAATGTATATTATGACTTTCTATGCATCACTTAAGGGAATAGTTTATACAACATATAGTGATCTCTGGTAGAGCTTAGTTTATACTGTAAAACTGTACTGCAATTATCACCCTAAATCTTAGACAAGAAATGAATAAGAGTTTTTGGAGCCATTTACCTTCAATGTCCATTCATCGATTTTAAACAGATGCATATATTCTAGAAATATGTCCAAAAAAAGAAACTTTTTATTAAACTTTTTATTAAAAAGTACATCAGTACTTTTTATTATAGCTACAATTTACTAAATTTCTGCAACACTTATCTCATCATACTGATATTTTACAAAATAATTTTAAGATTTTTCCTTAATGGAATTATTAAAAGCTAGTGTTTAACCTAAGTTGTCAATATCAAGAATGTAGCCTTTTTTATGTGTTATTTACATTTCTATTTATGTTTCCTTATCCCTGATCTCTTTCTTAGTTAATTTCCAAAGACTTATCACAAATTTCTAAGCCACTCCTTCATTTATTTACACTTAGATTTTAGGAGGTGACTCTTTGGCTAGTCTCACTAAATCAGCAAAAGACTAGTTTATAGCTGCTGCTCCAGGAAATGAACTGGTGTATTAAGAAATGCAGAAAACTTCATCTCCAATACTAATCATCATGTCAAGGCAATTTCACACATTTAAGCAAAAAAATAAAACTGACATTTAAAGTTACTTTTTAATATTTAATTGTAATTACTTTGTAGAGGATGATTAAGGGTAGCGATAATTTTCCTAGAGAAGGATCTGTTTTTATCCTATGTTTATCTAAAATGACTTACTTGGTTTTGTTTAAGGACTAAAATCCATCTTCAGTAGCTTCCTCAGAAATATTAATAGACTGGCAGATTTCCCCAGTAATATGATTTATTTCTGATAAAATCATTATCTATATTTTGCACAGTTATAATTAAACCATAATCTTAATAATGGGATTTCTTTAGTTTAATTTAAACCTGTGTAATTTACTAATTATTTCAAGTTAGTCTAATTATTTATATTCTCTTAGACAATTCTCTCATGTGTAAAATTCAGATGATAACCTAAGTAATAGAGTTTTAGTAATACTTAAATAATATCATATGTAAAGATTTCCTATTAAAGCTATTACTGCTGTTAGACATAGACAAATACATGCAGAAATACAGACACACCCAAATTGTAGGATAACAAAGCCTCAGGTAGTTTAGGTTTATTGGGTTGCTCCCATTACAGTGCTCCTATTCCTCTTTGTTCATTTGTAGCTTCTTTCTTAGTGTTCTGTTGACTTGTAAATAATGTTTTTCTCTTCTCCTTGAGTCTTTTGCATAGTTTATTCAGAGCAAGTCCTTTTTGTATGGACACAGGAAGACTTAACAAATGTTATGCTTTTGTAACCTGGGAGTAATTTGACTCTACATGATATTTTCCTCCAGAGCATCTGTTCTCTTGACCTAAGCCTCAGCTGCCCTTACTTCCTAGCATCCCCAAAGCAGGGTGCCCCGACGTGGGACAAGAAGGACCCAGGGCAAGCGGTGAGTTGTGTGCTACCCTGGCATCGAGATGGGCCTTGCCAAAGTGCCTAATGCTTAACTATAAGTTAAGAGCTTGATTATGGACAAATGCTGTCATGATCCAAACAGCGATAACCAGATTTGGACCCTGCTAGGGTGAGGAATGATTAATCTGGCCTGAGTGCTGTGATCTGAGCTTGTGGCAAGATGTTGCCAGGAGAGCTGCCTTGCGAGCCTCAATGTATCCCTTGCTATGTCCATACAAAAATAACTAGTATTAAGATGTTAATAAGTTCCTGGACTAAGGAAAAGAAAAAAACCTTAAGGGTGAGGAAGGGCTTTGGAATGCCCTGCCCTCAGGAAGGGCTTTCTTATGTTGATTTTGCTACCTGGCTGGGTGTAGCCTAGAAGGCAAGGTGGGAGAGAGAAGGAGGAGAGATGAGAGAAGCCAGAAAGAGGCAGCAGTTGATCCAGAGAGAGGCCGGAGCTGGGAGTGTGGGAGATGAGAAAGGTGGAAGATTGAATAAACGGTAACTAATCAGCAACCAGCTTGGTCCTCGTTCTTCCTTCGCCTTTCCTTGACCACCAGCCGTCCCGATCCAGTCCACACACTGCGGTTCCAGGGCACCGAACGCGGGCGGTGAGACAGAGTCGCCCAGAGAGCACGCGAGTGCACTCGCCCCTTAGTTTTTTACACCAAATAAATTCAAATCAATTAGTACATGTATATGTATTTGGAGGTTAAGTACCATGTTAATGTACTATTCAGAATATAAGTAAAAAGGTAGATATAAGTCATAAAAATATTATAGTGTTTCTATGATTTAAACTTTAATGAAATACTGTGAGATGGTTGAATAAATCATAATACCTCTCCAAAATACATTAAAATTCTAATAGCAATAACAAATTTTAAAATTTTTCAACAGTTAGTAGGAAAAGGATAAAAAGATATAGTGAATTGGAAAATCAAGGGCAAGAAAGAAAATGGAAAGGAAAAGGAAAAGGATGAAGGAGGAGAGGAAGGGCAAGAAAATATTCAACTTCTGCAATCTGCATTACCTTAGAAGAAAACAATATTGAGGTTCTGTGAAACTTCATATGCAATATACCAATGGAAGCATTCAGAGAGCCTTATGTGCATTCTAACTTCTTTTTTTTTCAGAGAATTTAAGTAACTTAATTCTCTGTATTCCTTAGTCTCAGCAAATGATAGATGAGAGGAGGGGAAACAAGTAGCTTTAAAGGTAGAGAAAGTGTAAAAATTATAAAATGAGACATCATAAATTAAAATATTAACCAGATATAGAATTTACAGATTTCAATATAAACTTTATTTCACACTATAGTATCATAACAATGAACTCTAGTCCAGTGCTATGGACTGAATGTTTAGGTTTAGTTTACAATAGAAGGGTGTAACTTTATTAATGAGATTAATGAACTGGCACATGACAGGATGTGAATGGTCCACCACACGCCAAAACTATTTCCAAAAGTATCCTTTAAATGGGAATCAGCTGTATTAGTCAGCTTCAGAAATTATAATGTGCTATGACTGGGCTACTCAAATAATCAACATGTATTCTTCACTGTTCTAGAATATAGAAAATTTAACATCAGGGTGTTAGAATAATAGCATCCTTGGTTAGTTATTTTTTGATTTACAGAAGTCTTCCCTTTTTTGTGTGTCTTAGGCTTTTTCTTTTAGCCATGTGAATTTAAAATTTTCCAGATTCTAGAATAGTGAAGAATAAAATGTCAATTATTTGAATAATCCAGTCTATAACATTAGGTTATAACTTCTGAATCTGACTAATACAGTCAATTCCCCATTTAAAAAATAATGCTTTTGGAAATATTCTTGGAGCATGATCATACTGTCATGTGCCAGGGCTGTATGTAGTTCATGTTGTTCAGGGACTATTCAAGTTCTGTTTCGGAGTGGTGCTGCGGGACCTTGTGGTACAAGGGAATTTGTGAGTTCCCAAGAAAAACCATGGGGCATGCAAGGGACTCAAGTGTTCTGTGGCCAAGAACCATTCCCCTGGCTGCCCACAGCGATGGATGGACAAAGTGATGGGCGGGAGGGGAGGACAGAGAAACAAGGCCCCAAGCTGACTGGTAGTCAGTTTATTTCTCTCTCCTTCCCAGCATAGCAGGTAGGACATTTACCTTGCATGTGGCCGACCCGGCTTCTATTCTTCTGTCCCTCTTGGAAAGCCCGGCAAGCTACTGAGAGTATCCCGCCCACATGGCAGAAACTGGCAAGCTACCCATGGTGTATTCGATATGCCAAAAACAATAACAAGTCTCACAGTGGAGATGTTACTGGTGCCCGCTCGAGCAAATCGATGAACAACAGGATGACAGTGCTACAGAGACAGTACAATGCAGTAGATCCAGTAACTAAAGACTAAGATATCAATACCATAAATGAAAAATTACATCAGAGAGATGTGCTGGCTCAAGTCTGACATTCAAGGTCACCAGGGAAAAATTCTTAAAAGGATTTTGAACACTTGAAATTCAGAAAGAGGTTTCAGAAAGTAATTATGTTTGTGAAAGCTGCTCCTGCTGGTAAATTACTCAATAATGAAGACTAGAAAAGTTTGTCTTAGAGTCTATGGTTGTCTAGTGAGCCTACTATTGTCTATGGGTGTGAGCTGTACTCCAAGTTGTAGAGAATACCAACATCAAAGAATTGAAAATATTTGACATGACAAAAATGGCTCTTCACAAGAAGCATTTTCTTTTGATATTGTGCTGATTGGTTTATGTCTCTTTAATGTAGTCTCTGAAACAAATTGGTACTTTAGAGCCAACACAGATCTGAACTTATTTTATGCTAGCTAGTATATGCTAGTATGGCTTGTGTCTATGTTAATAATCTCTCAGCCATATTCCACTATTGACTCATTTTGAATTTAGAGTCAAACTAAAACCCTTGAGTTATGTTTTCATTAACTGTTATGTAGTCAAGTTTCTGTAACTTATGATATTGTAGATGGTTTTTATCTTAAAAATGTCTTGTCTGCATTCAAGTTTTAACCTTTGTTTCTTAGTTGCTGAGGTCATCAAGAAAAAAATATTACATCTCATTACTTCATAAAGTAAGTCAGGAAAATTATAATTAAATTTGTCACCTGGATTTTAATTAAATATTTCAATAATTTTAATATTTTAATTAAAAACTCTCACTTAAAGACTTAGATTATCTGGGTGATTATATATGTGTCATTGTTTAATTCATTCTATGAGTATGTTCTAAATGCTATTTGTCAGACAGTACATGAAGCTATGTATGCAGGATATAGACAGTTCATTTATTCTCTCATGAAGTTTATTCTCAACTGATGATGGTAACCATTAAGAAATAATTAGAAACATACAATTATCATATAAGAGTCATGAAGAAAAACTGCAACCTTACATAAGAAGAATAATAAAGGAATCTATGCCAAAATAGGTGAGTCAGGGCAAGGTTTTCTAAAGAAGTGCATTTTGCTAAATCTGAAAGTCTGAGCTACATGAATATTTAATTAAGAGTGCTATGGGATAAAGTTTTAGTACAGCTTGGAGCGAGTATAAAATCCTGAGGTAGGAGAGTCTTCTGTGTCTGAACACAAAAAGAAGGTTAAATAATTGAATGATAGCATGAGGTTGAACTCTGATCAACTAGTAAGTGAAGTAAATCCCACGTAATTAAACCATGGTGTATCATTTAAGAATTATATACTATAATGTATTTAATGATATATATTTTTATAAGTTTGCCAAATGAAATGGAAAGTATTTGAAGAGTGTTCAACAAAAATATTTTTGTTTGAGAAAAATATCCCAAGATAATCAATTTAAAGGTGATTGCCAAGATTCAGTTGAGTGATGCTGCTGACTTAGCAAGAACAGTGATCTTAGAGGATATGGAGATGTATGCTTGGCTTCAAAGGGATGTTTTGGGGAAGTGATAACGAAGGATATTAAGTGTTCTTTATTTTTCATTTAGGTAAAGTGATGGTGACTATGCATTAAGAAAAGCAATGATAGAAATAGGTGTATAAAGGCAATCAATGTTTCAAGCATGGACATATTTTGTTTGAAAATCTTTTTCATTGTACTAGACATCTCAAATATAGAAATAGCACTACAGCAGGTTTTAACCCATACATAAGAATTAAAGCCAGTAGATCAAGTTGTATGGGAGACAATATAGGTTACAAATGGCTTGAGACTGGAATATTAACATTTGAAAGTTGTGTGCACTTAGTTGACCAAAACAATAGAGAAGGAAGGAATGAACAGAAAGTGTAAAGAAGCAGTTGGATAAAATAAGTCACACAACCAACTATGAACATAGACTAATATATATTATTAATATAGTAAGCAACATATATATCTTGGGATCTGTAGGTATATGATTTTAAGGGTATGCATGGGTATGTATTCTAAAACTCAAACATATGATACAGCTTATAGAGGCATTGACCGCATTTCCACACATGAAAGAGGTTTGTGACCTTAAATACTGTGCTCTGGTACCAAAATGATTGATGAGAGGAAAGAGACAGAGAGTATGAGCCATCAGCTTGGTAGGGTTGCTGGAAGTGGGACTGAAGGCCCATTATGATAAAATCCCCAATCCTTATTGTCACAGAAGACAGAATTAACATGTCCTGGGTGAAGAAGTACAGCTGCATATCAAAAATTCTTGCCACATTCACACATGAAAAAAAGTGCAGTGGCAGTGACACCTTCAGAAAGTGAATACAATAACCTAGAGTGAGGGAATTAGTCATTCTTTACCTTCTTTGTTTCACATTATTCATTTGTTATCAACAGTTAACGGATACAAGCATTGTTCTTTCCCCATGACTTCCAATTCAAATCACTTTGTAAATTAGTCCAAATTTCACAAATTAGTCCAAAATATAGGTGTGGGAAGAACAGGACAGACAACTAGGACTAAAAAAAAACTTTGCTTCAGTGCATTGGATTTTATCATTTTCATATTTAGAAGCTGCCTCTTCTGCAATCTTCCTTCTTTAGGTACTTTCTCAGCTGATTTGGGAGTGAATGACTCATAAAGATTTTTAAACTTCTCCAGGGACATACCTTTTAAACTCTTTTTTGGACATACTTTTAATTTATTTTTTTTTAATTGAATCACCATGTGAAAAATTACAAAGCTTTCAGGCTTAAGTCTCAGTCATACAATGATCAAACACCCATCCCTTCACCAGTGCACATGTTCCACCACCAAGAACCCCAGTATACCTCCCATCCCACCCCACCCCCTGCCTGTGTGGCTGATGATTTTCACTTTACATTCTCTTTACTTTGATTACATTCAATATTTCAACAGAAAACTCACTATTATTATTTGGAATTTTCCCCCCAATAATCAGACCTGCCAAAAAGGCATCATTTGATCATTTGTTTTCCATTGCTGAGAATGAAGAGCATATGAGGTTGAGCGACTGCTATTGCGGCCGCACGGTTTTGGATTTCTGGTATTTTAGTAGTTACTCCAGAAAAATTTCCACCAGAAGCCACCTCACTGCAAGTTCATACCTCTTTAGTGGTCCTTATAAGATGACGATTGTCATGCCGCTGGCGAAAGGAAAGGCTAAGAGAGAAAAACCTTTTCCCTCCCGGGGCAGCATGGGGTCATAGCTTAGTTCATAGTCTAGAGGCATTTCTGCAGAAAGCCGCTGGGTGCTGAAAGTAGTTAGTGGGCCTCCGGGATCATGGTCGCTCAGGAACGGAGGAGCCATTTGTGTGTGACCACTCGGGGTCACATCTGGGTGGAGAGCAGCTGGACAAATTTTTTAAACTTTTTTTTAAACCACCACTCATGAGATACACAGTTACAAAAAAAGTTGTTCATGACTGGGTTTCAGTCATACAGTATTCCAACACCTGTCTGTCTCTTCAGCAATGTACATTTCCACTACCAATGTCTCCAGTTACCCACCCACCCCCCCAACTCCCAGTTTGCCTCTATGGAAAGCAGTTTTGTTCTGTCTTTTATCTCCATCTCTGTTTGTCTGTCTGTGTCTGTCGGTCTGTAAGTCTCTCTCTCTCTCTCTCTCTCTCTCTCTCTCTCTCTCTCTCTCTCTCCCTCTCTTTTTTTGGGCATTATGGTTTGCAATACAAATATTAAAAGGTTATCATGTATATCCCTTTACCTACTTTCAGCACTCAGTTCTTGTCCAGAGTGATTATTTCCAACTATTATTGCCATAATTGTCCCTTCTCTATCTTAACTGCTCTTTGCCCCCTCCCCTGCCCCCCCCCATACTTGTGGCAAGTTTCCAATGCTGAGCCAGTCCCAGGGAATTTTTTTTGTGTGTGTGTGTCACATCCTGCCAATCTCAGGGGTTACTCCTGGTTTTGCACTCAGGAATTACTCCTAGTGATTCTTGAGAGACCACATGGGATACTGAGGATTGAACCCAGGTTGGCCACGTGCAAGGCAAATGCCCTATCCGCTGTGGTATTACTCTGGTCCCAATACCAGAAACATATTTATAAAGAAAATAATCTCAGGATTTTCTATATGTGAAGACAGGAGCTTATTACTGCCCAAAATTTTGATTTCTATGCAGTCCAATCATAAAATTATAAAACGTAACATGAAACATTCCTTTGAGTCTTGGAACAATGTTTAGAGAAGATTAAATTAGTAGTACTATATGTAAGATATTATATAAATTCACAATTTTATGAAAATAATTCTATTGATACTTTTGGATAAGCATAAACAATTAAAAAAACAGCATAAACTATGATCCGTACTAAGCAGCTTCATTGGTGTGAGCTATGTTTTGTCAACTATACATTTAGTTAAATAGCAGGATTGTGTGGTAGAACCCAAAGGACTTCTACCACTACCTTAGGGGTTCCAAATCTAAGAAAATGGCACACAATAATAATCTTGAAATGCTCTTATATTCCTGCATGTGTTGAGTCCTGTGAGTTGTTTCTTACAGAGCAGATTCCATTAGGAAAATGGGGAAATGTAATTCAACCATATGTTCTTCATGGCCCATATGAAATAATATTCTTGATTCAACATAATCCTTACGTTTAAGAGACCAGTTAAGTTTTCTTTCAAGTTCCACATTTATTTATCCATGGGATATTTGGGTTGCTTTGTTTTCTTTTTTATAATGATCTTGAATTTTACTGGATAAAGATGTAAAAATAAAAATAATTAATTATTGACTTAGATTCAAATTCTGACTCTGTAAATTTGTAGGCTATTTTTCTGATCACTTAGAGTTGAATGAGTTTCAGTAATTTATTTTAACCTTTGGAGCCCATAAAAATATTAATACATATCTCAAAGATTAAAAGAGGTGACAAAAGCATAGGGCCACTTACAATGCTTGGTAGAGAGTAAAACACTAAAATCATTAGCTAAGTTCAAATCTTAAATACTGTACTGAATTTATAAACATTAAAATAAATAAAAATTACTTTTCTAATTCTGAAGACACCTGTGACAGGTTTTGTATGTCTTAAATATCACACACTCGTACACACACACACACACAAACACACACCAAGACCACATATCACTATTTATTGCAATTTATTGTAATACGTTACTACTATATTCTAATATACTTACTAGTAGAAATGGCCAACTGTGTGGGAATCTTCACTTGAATGCTTTCAGCCTTATTGTCAAACTAGAACAGCAAGGGAGACTAAAAGTCAGACCTTTGTATCAACTTCCTTGAGGAAAAAAAAAACATGTCAGAACTGCAGTGCTTGACAAGCTATTCAAATACTTTGCTGGAAGATGCAAATCATTTTCTGAATGCTGAATAGAAATGTCATGGTTTTCCATTGCAACATAATTCCAGGTCTGGTCATGATGAAGAATATTTCTTTTACTTTGAGCATGATAGAATAAAAGTAATAATAATAATAATAATAATAATAAAACAATTTTGCTACTGAGGAAGTTGTTTTGGCCTGACAGGTACAAGTAGAAAAGGAAGTTTGACTTCTGACTCTCTGTCAATTGTTCTTTAAAAGTGAATGCATAATTTTCTTTAATCAGCAAGGAGTCAAATTTCCATAGATTCTAACCAGAATCTCCTTATGCTACTGAAGTTCAAGTCAACTCTGATTAAAATTAGCACATGTTTACCAGATTTCTGACCAGAATGGAAATCCCTAACTGATCTTTCAACTCTACGGCACAGATCTATCTTTGAAAAGAGAGAATCATCTTTCTGGGAAGGGTTATCTTGTCCCGGCCTGAAAATGGAACACATTAGTCACCAATATACCTTATTAAAATCTAGCAAAACAGTGGGTAAAATAAAATTTCTGGTTGGGTCACTTAATTTGACTATTACTTATCAGCTATCTTCCTGAGAACAGTCTGAAGAGCAGAGAAGGTTGGAGTCAACGGTGAGATATGAATTTGGTTACAATGTATAGCTTCAGTCATTTCCAATAAAACCGGGGCAATGTTTTCTTCAGACACTCTGAAGTCTGAACAAGATGACTCAGATTGACTGACTCTCTTGCATCTACTTTATTTCAAGCCAATGAATATAAGACGTGAGAGTCAGTATTGTTCTAAGTAACAAAGAACTAAGATATGCAGAATTCATCTGAACTTTATAAAATTGAACCTAATAAAAAATAGAGTTCACTTCACTAAAGTAGCCTGAAGCTACTTGTGATGAAGGCTTATTCAAACAATATAAAAATATCAGCATGCCAGCAGGAGCCCATGAACTGGTTTTGAGAATAATTGGAGTGACCAAAAAAGTTTACTGAGTAATATCCTTGCTCAAGTCTCTAAGTTAGACCACTTGTAAACTATAATGCCAGAGTCTGAGGGGAAACACAAAGTAAAGACAAATATTCATTCTGCACTTAGCTTGCTCCTCAGTTAATTTGAACATATGTTTTAATTGGTGTCTATTACAACAGTATGTGATAGACATTGTCATCTTATAGAAAGACAATGGATAAGCAACTTGCTCAAGTTTAGAAAGAAAACATTCAAATTAAGTTCTGCTAATTAAAACATAACTTTTTCCTTTTCTTCTTAGCTATCTCCCAAATGTGTTTTTTATAAATCAGATTTGAGTGTTTACTCAGTAGAATAATATTTTGTCAATTCTGTTTGTACCTCAAAATGCATGTGTTTATTATTCTAAGTAAATAAAATTTAAAATGTAGACTAACATTATTTAATGATAGAAACAGTTCTGGAAATTTTACATATATAGCCTCATTAAATCTCTGCAACAAGTCTATGACAAATTCCAGTTCTCATTTTACAGATGGGAGAAATGGGAAGGTAATAGCATACATTTTGCCCACCATAAGAATTCAGAACTTGGGCCAGAGCGATAGCACAGCGGATAGGGTGTTTGCCTTGCACGCGGCCGGCCCGGGTTTGATCCCCGGCATCCCATATGGTCCCCCAAGCACTGCCAGGAGTAATTCCTGAGTGCAAAACCAGGAGTAACCCCTGAGCATCGCTGGGTGTGACCCAAAAAGCAAAAAATAAAAAAAAGTAAAAATAAAAAAAAATTTAAAAAAAAAGAATTCAGAACTAGTAATACCATAATTTGAACTCAAATTCTAAATTTGGGTCAAAATTAGTTCAATTCTAGATTTGGTCATTATGTTGAGGATAAATGTATATGCCTACTCTGTATACTTGCTATGTTAAAAAATTTGGAGCTGTAGCGATAGCACAGCCGGTAGGGCGTTTGCCTTACATGCTGCCAACCAGGGTTCGATTCTCAGCATCCCATATAGTCCTCTGAGGACTGCCAGGGGTAATTCCTGAGTGTAGAGCCAGGAGTAACCACTGAGCATCACCGGGTGTGACCCAAAAAGAAAAAAAAAGTTAAAATTTTGCTTGTTCTCTTTAGAAATACAATAAAATCATAAGTGAATCTAACAAATAGCCTCATTCTTTGTTCACTTATATCCTGTGACAATCTACTTCCCAGATGAAGAAGTTTGATTCTGGATACAGTTTCTTTGTAGCTGAAAGTTTTATTTTGTTGGGTAGACTGTCATTAAGTTGATGAACCTGTCATTTAAAGCCAAAAGTCTACAAGTTATGTATTTATATTGAATATTAATTATTCAATATTTTCAAATACTCAACATTTGTACTTGCCTTACAAGTGAGAGGCAATGGGTAGCAGAGGATATCTTAGATACAAATTATTATATGCCAAACTTTAGCCTTAGTGTTATTATCCATAGGGATGAAAAACATGACTTCTCTAGAAATTTATGACAGAACTTTTATCATCATCATCACTTGTCATCTCATTGATCTTTGATTTGCTTGAGTGGACGCCAGTAATGTCTCCATTTGTCCCTATCGGGTGCTAGTATAGCCCAATGGTATCTGCTCACTCCAGGAACAGGAAGAGCCTCAAACCATTCATTCAGGGTTTTGACAAAGAAGTCTGACCATCTTGTAGGTGGGAGGCCACATGGTCCTTTGATGTCCCATGGAATCCTGTCAGTAACAGCTCTAGTACAGTGGTCACCTCTAAATCTCATTACTTGTCCAGCCCATCTGAATTTCAATGCCTTGGCAAATGAGACAGCATCCCTGATTCTTGATCGTCAATGGAAGTCAGAACTCTGGATTCCTTCTCTCATTTGAGTGAAATGTGATATTCCAAGCATAGCTCTTTCGATTCCTCTTTGGGATACCTGAATAGCTTTCTCATCCTGTTTTTCTAGGGCCCAGGTCTCTGAGGTCTATGTTAGTGCAGGAAGAATGGTGGAGTTGAAAAGATATGCCCGGAGTTGGAGGTTCTTTGTCCTCTTAACCACTTCTTCGAAAATCGGAAGTTGTTCCACGCTGCTCTCTTTCTCCTGTGCAGTTCTGGCGCAAAGTTGTTCTTCATGTTGAGTTCTTCACCAGGTACACATAACTGCTGCATTCGGAGATGTTCGTTCCATTGAGAGCAAATAGAACATCAGGGACTAGTTTGTCTTTTCATGAACATTGTCTTGGTGAGATTTAGCTGCAGTCTGATCTTTACACACTCGTGATCAAAGTCGGCTAGGATTTGTGCCACTTGGCTAATGTTCTAATGTTTGGTGTCATTAGAATGACGTCATCAGTGAAGCAGAGGTGGTATAGTTGCCAACCGTCTATCTTCACTCCTATTCCTTCCCATTCCAGTTGTCGCATAATGTTCTTGAGGGTGATACTGAAGAGTTTTAGTGAAATGGTATCACCCTGCCAACCCCTATGTCGATGATCACTTCCTTGTAGAATGGTGAGATCCTGGTGGTGAATCTGTTGTACAAGAAGGGAGACATCCACGACATCAGAAACTATCGCCCAATCTGCCTGTTGTCTGTTGTCTACAAGTTGTTCACCTCAAGTCATACTGAATAGAATAGGCAGAACACTAGATGAAGGACAACCATGCGAGTAAGCTGGGTTCCGAAAAGGATTCAGCATGATAAACCATATCCACACAGTGACCAAGCTCATTGAAGTTTCGTGAGAGTTCAAGATGCCGCTCTGTCTAACATTCATTGATTTAAAGAAGGCCTTTAATTCTGTTGAGACTGAAGCAGTCATCAAAGCCTTAGCCAAACAGAACGTTCAAACTCAATACATCAGGATTCTTCACGAGCTATATTACAGATCCACCACCAGGATCTCACCATTCTACAGGGAAGTGATCATGACAGAACTTTACCAAATAATACACTTGAGGTATAAATTTTAAGAATTCATTTTTAAAGAATACAAATTCCCAGGGCTGGACAGATAGGACAATGGGCAGGAAACTTGCCTTCCACATGTCTGACCTGGGTTCAATCCCTAGCATTCCACATGGTACCCGAATCCTGCCAAGAGTGATTCCTGAGCTCAGAGCAGAACTAAATTCTAAGCACCACCAGGTCTGCCTTCAAAACAAACAGAAAATACAAGCACAAAGTGTCCCAAATAGTCTAATGCACTTATTCTGTTTTTTAAACATCACTACCACTAACATGGTATTAAGATTTAAATACAATAAGTCAATCCAATTCATTTTGAGATATCACACTAGACATTTTTTGTTCTTGAAGTTTGTACAAAATCAAGGAAATTCTATTTCTTCTCAAAGAGATGTTTTCTATCTTTCATCACTGACATACAGTCATATGTTTTTGTATGTATCTATTTTCGTACTGAGAGTAAAACCCATGTCTTAGTCATACAAATACCTATTTTCAAGACCTAAGAGAACATAGAGAAAACATTTTTTTCCAAAATTATTTTAGATGGTAAAATCCAATTAGGTATTTCTTATAGGTTAATCTAAAATAGTTCATCCTTAAATATCCTGATTTGCCTTTGAAAAAAGTCAATAGGTATTTTCCATTTCTTTTTTAGAAAATATTCTCATTGACTTCCCAAAATGGCAAGACTATCTTCATATAGATTTACATTTATGATCAGTGGGGACCTCAAAAACCCTTGACTGTGCAGAGCATTTAAGAATCAGAGCCAAGATTGCAAAGAGCAGAACTGAGGGAGGGACTGCACTGGTCGTGAGGTAGAAAGGTGAGAAACAAGACCAGGGATTTGGTGAGAAGGATGGCTCAGGAACCTTGGGAGATTCTAAAGATGTGTTCCTGACAGACAGTTTTCAAGAGTAAATGCACACTGAGAGAGCTGCAAGAAGGACTAGGAAAGTCTTAGGATTTAAAGCCTGAAAGGGTGCCCTAAGAAACGGGAGTGGCAAAATTAGATCTGGAACAGTCAGACTTTTTTAACAAGGTTTTACTGGTTGTCCACAAGTCCTTTAGACATTGTCAAATGTAAACATTCCTACATATAAATGAACACAATTCAGATAACCCTTTATGCTGACACAACCTACTTATGTCACAGGATGAATTTTCCATTAATAATTCTTTGTTTACCAGAGTTCTTCTTCCCTACTCCCAACTATGTTTTCTACTGAGGTACACTGTCCTGATTACCTGGCCTTTCACTCAAAACTCAAGTGCATATCTCTTCCATAAAGTCAATTCAAAGAAGCCAAAAATGAAAAAGCAGTATTAGCCAATGTTTGGGCTATAGTATAAACACAATAGTGTGGGGAAGTTCTGGTTCTTAAATACAACAGTTTATTTTGGTGAAATTATTACAACCTTTAAAGTCCTTTTATTGTGTTCCAAAATCTGAGCAATTCTTTTAATTAACATAATTGCTTTTGTTTTTCAATTGCATGTATGTGTTTCATAAGTAATGCTGTCATAGTCTCTTCAATTGGACAGGGCTAAGCCTTAAGTACCCAAGAACAAGCCTGCAACTGATTCTAACATATTTGCTTATATGTAGACTACATAAGGTTTGGGAACAACCAACTATTTCAATGTAATAGTATACAAAGATTGCTGGGTCAAATGGGAGCTCAACCTCAAGTTTTTTGAGAATTGTCCATACTGTTTTCCAAAAGGGCTGAACTAGCCGGCATTCCCACCAGCAGTGTAGAAGGGTCCCTTTCTCCCCACATCCTCTCCAACAGCGGTTGCTTTTGTTCTTTTGGATGTGTGCTAGCCTCTGTGGTGTGAGGTGGTATCTCAAAGTTGTTTTGATCTGCATCTCTCTGATGATTAGTGATGTAGAGCACTTTTTCATGTGTCTTTTGGCCATTCGTATCTCTTCCTTGGTAAAGTTTCTGTTCATTTCTTCGCCCCATTTTTTGATGGGGTTGGATGTTTTCTTCTTGTAGAGTTCAACCAGTGCTTTATATACCCTTGATATCAACCCCTTATCTGATGTGTATTGTGTAAATATCCTTTCCCATTCTGTAGATAGTCTTTGTATTCTGGTCGCTGTACCGCTGCTGGGAATATATCCCAGAAAAGCCAAAAAGTATAGTCGAAGTGACATCTGCACTTATATGTTCATCGCAGCACTGTTTACAATAGCCAGAATCTGGAAAAAACCCGAGTGCCCTAGAACAGATGACTGGTTGAAGAAACTCTGGTACATATATACAATGGAATACTATGCAGCTGTTAGAAAAAATGAGGTCATGACGTTTGCATATAAGTGGATCTACATGGAAAGTATCATGCTAAGTGAAATGAGTCAGAAAGAGAGAGACAGACATAGAAAGATTGCACTCATCTGTGGAATATAGAATAATAGACTATAAGACGAACACCCAAGAATAGTAGAAATAAGTACCAGGAGGTTGTCACCATGGCTTGGAGGCTGTTCTCTCATCCTGGGCAACTCAGAGAAGGGAACAGCAAGTAAAATGTGGTTGTTGGTCATGTGGGGGAAAGATGATGCGGGCCAAATATAGACTAGAGACTGAACGCAATGGCCACTCAACACCTTTATTGCAAACCACAACACCTAATCAGAGAGAAAGAACAAAAGGGAATACCCTGCCATAGTGGCAGGGTGGGGTGGGGGGAGACGGGACTGGGAAGGGGGGGTGGGATGTTGGGTTTACTGGTGGTGGAGAATGGGCACTGGTGAAGGGATGGGTTATCAAACTTTGTAAGGGAGAAACATGAGCACAAAAATGTATAAATCTGTAACTGTACCCTCACGTTGACTCACTAATTAAAAATAAACTATAATAAAAAAAAAAATAGTATACAAAGATTTCTTAAAACAACTGAGAGTCATAGATCATAGCAAGACTCCTCTCTTTATAGCATTTATTTTAGATTCTTTCTTAAGACTTTACATGTTAACTCTCTTTCAGGAGTATAATGATTCAGGTAAAAGAAAAACACAACACCCCCCCACCCTAAATGAAGAAACAAAAAAATTAACGACAAAATACAATGCACACACAAAATACAGGCTTAGTCCAGCTTGATTTTTCTCTACTGATATAAGAAGGAGAAATTATTGTATTTGGTAGCAGACATTCTGGGACTAAGACTCATTTTTTCACATCATCTTACCTCTATGTTTATCAATAAAACATGGACATTTATCTCTTTGTTTTTTATTTTTGTACTTGATTATCTCACAATTTGTTCCTTCCATTAGTTAAAATATTATAGAATAGTATGGTGTATTAGAAATCATAAAACAAACACAAGCAGTATTCATTAAATTCATTATTATTTGTCTCTTGTGATTTTGTCTGAAAGGCTAAAAGCTACCATCCCTACAAAACGTAAAGCAAAACAAAATAGGTGGAGAATCAATGTTGGATCAGCTATATCCAGCTATGGACTTGGTAGAGGTAGGAAGGTGGGCTCGTCAGGGTGGAGCGTAGCAAAGCGGCAGCCAGGGCAGGGGTCTGCTAAGTAAGTCATGTTCCCAGTAAAGGGCTGTTTTATTTATTTTTGATAATTAACAAAAAAGGATGACTTCTGTTAGTAAAAGTCTGAATCAAATAAGAGAAACCAGAACTCTGTGAAAGCAGTCCTAAATGTTACATTAAATATTAATAACATCATTCTAAGATTAAGATGATCTCAATGGAAAAGATTTAGAGTCATAAAAACTAAATTCTAGTCCCGCTTTCCTAGAAATCAATAAATTTAGGTAATTTTATATACTCTGGGATGTTGCTTGCTCACCTGTAGGAAAACAAGATTAAATTAAATCTAATCTGTCTAGTTAAATTAAATGCAAACACATTTCTTTAGTACTCTGAATATGTAGATAGGTTCATCATTCACCTGAATATAGCATATCCATTTATCTGCCTAACTTAAAAATTCCTGACAATCTGTATTTGGTTCCTAAGAATAATCAGCTAAACCTTTAAAACATGGAAAGCTATATGGTCAGTCATGCCTTGATGCAAATATGGACTCTGTTCTTTATCCATGGCAAATAACCCACACCCACTCTCTATCTCTCCATCATGCTTGGTCTCCAAATTCCCTTACTCATCTTGCAAAAAAAATTGCATGTTGGCTGTTGCGTAAAAGATAATTGATTTAATTATTTTAGCATAAACAAAAATGAAACATCACACGATGGGATTGGCCTCTGGCATTTCCAGGATCTGAAGTTCTAAGGCATCCAGTTTAAATTGCATGTTAATGGGACCATGGAGAATCATGAAGGCGAGATGGGGTTTGGTGGGGGTAAGATCTTATGGTGTATCAACAGCGTCCTTCTTTGTTTAGTAAAATAGTTATTGAGGTACAAAGCAGAGCATGAACAGTCACTAAGTCACCCTGTAATGAATAGTAATTTCTGAATCAAAACCCCAGGATGTTGGACATTTTTATTGTTTATTGATTTACTTATATTTGGGGGGGAGCCACATTTGGCAGTGCTCAGGGTTTAATCCTGGTTCTGCACTCAGGAATTACTCCTAGTAGGTTCATGGGACTATATGGGATACGAGGAATTGAACCAGACTAGGCCCTGTGCAAGACAAGTGCCTTACCTGCTATACTATCTCTCTCAGTCCCCGATGTTTGTTTTCCTCCGTGGTGATATTTCAATGATATTATGGTTTGACTTTGCCAACCTCCTTTCCTACTATTTTCTGTCTTGCTCTCTAAATGCATGAGCTTCCGAAGACAGAATTTATAGTCCAAAAACTTGGAGCAGGCAATGCTTCCTCTGGAAGATTATACACAAGACTATCAATTTTGTGAATAAATCCTAAATTGGGTGTACAGAAGTTCCTCATTTATGGCAGACTATTTCCACATCTTGGACTATCTACAAACAACCTTGGAAGTGTCTCCTACTTTCATATTCTTCTTCAAATATACCTCTTCTGAGAAACCAACTCAGAAGAACCACTACTACTCCATTTAAGTTCCTCAACCCCATTATTACTGTGTTTTTTAATGACTATGCAATATTTTTTCATACTCTTCTAAGTCTTCAATATTATACTTTCACTTGAAATTTAAATTTAGTTACCATTTTATTTATTTTAATATAAATTCCAAAGACCATTTAGCCCTAATTTTTGCTATCATTATTTACATACATTGTATTAAGAACATTATACTACTCTATATATATTGCTGGATGACAAAAAGAATGAGTTAATGAATGAAATATTTGTACTTTCCAGAAGATTTTTTCTTTTGCTTTAATTTTTTAATAGTAAAGCTTCTTGATATAGGTCTTTCTAAGAAGTTAGATTAACATGATTCAACTTCAGCATACTACTCTAAATTTCAAATCTTTTTTTCTTTTACCCCAATAATTTCTATTGTTTTGCTCTCCTTTTATAAGGCAGTATAATATTTTTAGTAGTCAATTCCTGCAAGTGCCTTGTCAAAATAAAAATATATTCAGAGGCAATATTATACTTTTACATTATATTTGTTCAGAATTTCTTGATTTTCAAAAGAAATCTTATGTTGTCTTCAACAACTTCTAGTTATTGATTTTTAATCCATACAGATCTTCTGATATGGAACCTTTGGGGTCAGAACTATGCTCTTTTCATGTCCATAGGGGTCTCATAAAATAGTATCATGCTAATTACATTGTCTACTTTAAGCACAAAATATTGATCTATAATGGAATTAAAAAGTCTCAGTGGAAAAATATTGGCAAAGCTTCTTACATAATATGACACTTTTATTTAACCCAGTATTATTTTCCAATATAATTTTTGAGTCACTTTATTTAACAAATTATTATTCATAGTAAGGACATTCTTTTTTTTTGTCCTGGCAGTCAAAAGAGTTTATAGATTGCAGTTAATATCAGGTCAAATTAAAAAGAAATTCAAGTCAAATTCTGATCTCTGGGCAAAGCTAAATCTACCACATACAAGAGATGAGTGCAAGAGTACACTAGTTTTTATCCACAAAGACCTTTCTTCAAGGGGTAAGGGAATATTTGGACCCTCCATACAAGTGTCTTCTGGTTCTTCAAGGATTTCTTGGAGTTTGAGAGAAAAAAAATGTTTGCAGAAAATGTCTTTCTAGTTCTTATTTGATACCTTTTATATTTGTGTGTATTTATGTGTATGTTTTAAAGCTCTAATTTATTTATGCATTCTCAAGATGAATTGCAAGATACACAAAGAATAAAAGCACATTTAATACTAGCTTATGTACAACAACCAGGATAGTCTCTGGCCCTCTGGCACATAGTAGGAACTCCCAAAATATCTCTTAATCGATGAATCAATCAATGAATGTACAAATGAGCTCATAAAATAACTCATTGACTCTTTTATTAAATTATTAAGAATTAATTTCTCCTATGCTTATTTATGGTGAGAACTTAATTTAAAAGATTACCTTTCTGGAGTTATTTGTATGTCACCCATCCCATTTTTTTCAATTGGAAAGATTTCTGAGCTCTTTATCAGGTAATGTCATGGATGGTATCCTGTAAATAATATTTTCCTTTACTTTTTACTATAAATGGGGGCTTGAGCTATTGTACAACAGGTAGTGGTTTGGCCTTGCATGGAGCCAACCCAGATTCAATCCCAACATCCCATATTGTTCCCCAAATACCTCCAGGAGTAATTCCTGAGTGCAGAGCTAGGAGTAACCCCTGACCCTTGCTGGGCATTGCCCAAAAGAATCGAAAACCAAAACCCAAAACAAATTTGCTATAAAATCTGGACCATGCTTTCCTTTTCCTTATTTTAATACCACAGAATAAGTGGTTGGCATCCACTTATCTGAAGAAACATGCGCATGTGTTCTTTTCACAGCCTGCAGAGTGGCAGCGCAGGAGTAAGGTAAGGGGTTCAATTCCAGGCCATCTCAAGCTGACTTTTTCAATAAAACCTCAATGTCCAAATAGACTAGAGTTTGCTAAAAATAAGTTCAATCTCTTCCTTTATGAAGAGACATGAAAAGCTCATCAATCACAACAAATTCTTTTTATTTCTTAAAACGTACTCCCAATTTTGTTTCCCCTATGTTTTCTGGAGTCTAAAAAGTTTTAGTTTCCAGTCCCAGTAGCAGATGGGAAGGTTTTCCTAAAAAAAAATATGTCACTGCTTTTCTCTACCTATATTTTTTAAGCTTATCATTTAGGCCTGTCTCATAAGAAAAGCTTAGTTGGGTCTAAGATAGCACCTATCCCAGCCCTTTCAACTTCCCACTACTGATTGTCCTTTAAAATATAACAATAATGTTTATTGATTTTTCCATTCTATGTTCAGTAACAGTAATTTTCAGGTGACATAACACCCTGTATGTCTTACCTGTTTTTATGAATCTTAAGAACCCCTGGTGAATCTCGAAACTTCTGTTTCCATACTTAGGAAGTGGAGGTATATATTCTGGTGATGATACTGTAGCACTGTAGCACTGTCTTCCTGTTGTTCATTGATTTGTCCGAGTGTGTGGGCACCAGTAATGTCTCCATTTTTAGACTTGTTGTTACTGTTTTTGGCATATCGAATATGCCACGGGTAGCTTGCCAGGCTCTGCTGTGCGGGCGGGATACTCTTGGTGGCTTGCTGGGCTCTCCGAAAGGGATGGAGGAATCAAACCCAGGTTGACTGCATGCAAGGCAAACATCCTACCTGCTGTCCTTACCAAAAAAGTTCATCTTCCCTGGGTGTGATGAGCTGAGTGCTAAAGATTGAGCACAGGATCAGGGGAGGAGAGGGACTATTTTACACAGATGGAACCAACTGTGCAAAGACAGGTCATCTGATTATAAGGAGTTTACCCCCAAATGTCTCTGGCAGCCATCTACTACTTTCAAAATCTACACTCATTCTAATTCAAGCTTCAGCATTGATCAACTAAACCACTGCCAAATTCCCCTCCTCCTCCAGACCTCCCTCATGACCACTGCCTAAATTCAGGCGGGGAATCCTGTTCCTTCTGCTATAAATAAATAAATAACAAATACACAAATTAATCTATGATGCCTCCCCGCTACCCCATGAATAATCATGTCTACTATATACACCAACTCCTCTGGGCTTCTGTAGAGGGGTAGTTATCACATTCAACTCACAATTTATATTTTAACTATACTGCAGTACACCTATTTTATTTTTAATATGATCTGAAACGAGGAGGGAAAAGGGTAAAGATAGAGGTACCATTTACTGAACATCTTTCATCTGGCAGGGCCATTCTTTTAGATTTGATATTAATTATCAATTTTTGTAATAGTGTTGCATAAAGGAAAACCATAAAGTTCTCTGAACAATGAGCACTTGTTTTTACAGTCAGTCATGGGATTTGACTGCCATTTGGCTGATTCAGAATGGGCTTGGCAGGGTGTAGGCCTTCAGGCTGTAGGGCTGCTTGACTTGGCTCCAAGAGTCATGTTTAATGTATATCTCCTTTGTGTGGGTTTGTTCTGGAGTGACATGTTACCCAAAGTAACTGTACCCTTCCTCCCTGCCTAAATCAGGGAAATAGAGTTCCCGTTCCGTACTACTATATTATCCTGTCCTATTCTCCATCATAATTGCAAGCATTCACCTATTTACTTGACAATAGGTTCTATTCATCATTGGCTCCACTGTACTATACACCTTAGAAATTTACTGGTACACAGAAGTTCTTCAACAGAATTTAAATTAAAATATAGATGAGTAATATCAGTCTAAAGCTATACCAATACATTCTAAAAGTGTTGTGCTAATAAGATAAATGGTCGTGCTACAATTTGCAATTAGGACAAGTCTGACCTGCTTGGGCAGTTGTTAAATCCTTTGAAGTTGACAGTATGGAGCACAAATGACAAATTACCCTTTTCATGTCAGCATTTTACTGTACACTGGACAAAATGGGCCACTGATCTGACCCTGTCTATTTCCTTTCTGGATTCATTCATGGTAACATGCTTAAGTAATCGAAAGATTTCATCAAATGTCCACATATGGCTTTGAACTCTAAAGCACTGAACTTAGAATTACTAGGAGAACATCATTTGTTATCTACAAAGTACTAAAGAAGAAACTCTTCCAGAAACATACTCAGTGATCCCTGAAAAGCAGTTCAGGAATAATTCCATAAAGGCAAAAGAGAAGCCATTCATCAAGTGTCTTTGCATCAGAGTGGCAATAGAATAGATTCACCATCACAGTTTCAGTGGAACATGTCAAGAAATGTCCACATGAGTTGTGAAGACTTAGGCTTACTCCCTTTTCCATTTCAGAATTAATGATGAAAAACATTTCATCTAACTGCTTTGAATTTCGGTTTTCACTTCTTGAAACAAAATTTAGAGATTCACCAGGGATTCCTATGATTCATGAAAATAGGTCAGACATGCAGGGTGTTATATTCTCTGAAAAGTACTGTTACCTAACGTGAAATGGAAATGCAATAAACATATTTTTTCAAAGAACTACCAGCAGTGGAAAGATAAAAGGGTTGGGCTAAGTGCTGTCTTAGACCCAACTAAGCTTTGCTTCTGAGACAGAAACAAAGGGTCCACTTCCTGGGGCATTTGTAAGGGAGAATATTATCTAGGTGTCATGAAGATTAAATGGGCCAATGTATGTAATTTGAATTTGAAGAATTTCATTTAAAAAATTTAAAATGATCTTTCTTGGGGAATATTAATGGAACTTATGTTCTCTTTATTTTACATCTCTTTGTTGTTATATTAGATTTTTAAAAAAATATAGTTACTTTAATATCTTTTTTTAATCATCTACATGAAATCTATTAGACTGAAGTGAGTGGTGGTAAGTTGGTTAGTAGGTGATTTGATTCCATTTAATCTATCCCTAGTTTCTTGAGTTCTGTTACTTAGTATTTCTGCCTCAGTTTCCTTACAGAAATTTATTGAAGGTATAAGATTCTACATCAGCCTATTCACTTTTTTCTATGTCATTTATCATTTATTCATCCATATTCTAAAAGCATATCACAAAATATTTTTATGCCATTCAAAAAATAAAATGTTACGCTAAATGGATCATTAATATTAACTTAAAATTATAGATAAGCAAAATTAAGTGAAACTTTGCTGAAGTTATACTGAATAAACAATATCTATGTAGTATTACGACTGAAGCTTATCATTTAACCTAATAAAATTTAAATTTATTATCATAAAGGATTCTAATTAAACCCAAATATGAAAATCTACATAAGTAAGAAAGAGCCTAGAGGGCCATTGCATATGCTCTACTCTAATCTGTTAAAATAGGAATATTTAAATAATAAACTATATATTCAAATCTATCTTCAGAATATTTTCAAAAACACATCTCCTCAAAGTATCAAGATGGCCTTATATTTCTAATAATATGAATCTCCATTTCTTAAAATGTTAGATTATTGTTAATCCCATTTTGAATTTAGATTCTAAGAAAATAGATTTTTCTCTTTATCTTCCTTGTTCATTTTCACAGTTTCTACTACTGTCTCAGTTCAGACCATTCAAATTTCTTTTCTGGCATTTTCTCCAATCTCTTAAATATCCTCTCTGACTCCAGAGTTACTCTGTTTAATTCAATTCATCATTTACTCTGATGATCTTTAAATATACAAATATGAGTCTGAAATTCCATCTAAAGATTGTCATTTTCCTTAGGCTAAAAAAAATCCTTATTGAGTTCACTTCACTACTCTGGCCACATCTCTCTTCATTTCTCTCCACTCTACCACCTGAAGCAAGACTGGTGAATTACCTATACTCTCTCTCTACTTTTGGGTACTGTGGCTTGCAACACAGACACTGAGAGGTCATCATGCTTGGTCCATTATCTACTTTCGGCACACATCTCCCATCCAGACCGGTTCCTCCAGCCATCATTTTCTTAGCGATCCCTTCTCTATTCCATCTGCCTTCTCCCCTCCGTTCATGAAGCAATCTTCCAGCTATGGGGCAATCCTCCTAACCCTTGTATCTACTGTCCTTGGGTGGAGGGATGGGTGTTTGATCATTGTGTGATTGCAACCCAAATGTGAAAGTTTGTAACTATCTCACAGTGATTCAATTAAAAAAAAAGAGACAGTGGTGAATTGAAATTCTTTCTGTTCTCTGTACTTCCTCATGCCCCCAGGCCTTCCCATAAGTTCCTTTCCTAGTGGAAACTATCTTTCCAATGAATATACCTGAATCCTATTTGATTTTCTGATCAAATGACTTCTCACTACAGGAAGCTACCTCTGACCTCATTAAGCATCAATACTTTGTCCAGAAATCTATTCTAGTGCTCTATTTCCCTTTTTTTTAAAGGCACCCTTACATACCTTATTTGATGCCTAACACCATGCACTGTAATTGGGAAAAAAAAAATGCCCCAGTAGACTGTGCAAAAGTCCATGAGTCTAACACAATGTCTGGTGTATTTTAAAAGGCTAGTTAATGTTTGTAGAATGAACAAAGTGAATAAACTTTTTTATGCAAAGGAACTTTGGTTGTCACACAAAATTTTAAACAAGAAAATTACCATACTAATGCTAGATGCTTTGTCTAGCTTTTTTGTGTGCTTTGTTTCTCTGTCAAATTATGTCAGGAATCAAAGGATAACTTTTTTTTTAACATTTAAATTGAAAACAACTTTGTTTTCATGTGTTTTTTGTCCCTCATATTAAAGGGAACTTTCATGGTAGAGTTTAATATGATTTGAGTGTCTTTGTACTAATATCCCAGGATACTCTGCATTTCACCATAAGTCAGCAAGATTGAAATCTACTAATTATCTCTACTACCTGCTGAAATTTCTAGTGCTGGGAATATGGCAGTTACTCCAACAATTAGATTGTGGTAACGGCACACATTCCCATCAGGCAAGGTGGTGATGCCTGAACTTCAAAGAGCCCATGTCAAGTGGTTGTAGATTTTGTAGCTCAATTAAATTGTAATTAAGGTGGCATGCTATAGTCTGAATTATGTGTGTGTCAAAGATAAACCATTCCAATAGTGTGTGGTATCTCTATATCTCTTTTAGCAGCATCTCTATATCCCAAGATAACAGAGCCTCGTTTTATAACTCTTTCAGTGTCCATTCATATGAAGCTATCACTGGGAGACCTATGGAGCCAAAATTATTTCAGCATACATGTAATAGGCCAAAGTTTTGTGCCAGGTCAGAGAAAATGTTATATTTGAGTACTCCTGGTGACAGGTATTATTACCTTTCTTTCTGAGGAAGGTTAAACTCACAATGATTCTATGACATGACCCAAACCATGAATTCAGCCACTAAACTTCCATCCTTAAATAAGCCCCAGAACCTCCACATTCTGTAATTTTTCCTAAAAGGGAATTAATGCATTTATCACTGGTCTATAAATATTTTACCATGAAGCATGCATAAACCGGTGTATGGATGCCTCTATTTAGAAACTGACTACCATTTATCAATTTACCTTATCTAGAGTGGTCAACCAAATAATCATTCCTTAGTTACTTATTGAATTGTTGCCATTTTGACTTTGTTTTTAACAGCTTCATAATTTTCTACTTTCTGAGACATTTTGTCCATCCTGAACACTACTCATTCTATCAATAAACAAGTGGAGTGGAAACAATACTAGAATTTGTTAGATATCTAAAGTTATTGAAAAAGACCACATGGAGATATATGTACACTGTATTTTTATAGCAGTGGGACAGAGTGTGATATACTGAGATATTAAGTGGAGGACTTCTTTCACGTTCTCTAAAGCAGCTGATCTTCTGGTCTCTCAGTTGGTGGCTTTACTGCAAGGCATTTAGATGGCATATCATGCTTACTAGTACATGACAAAAGTTTTTTTTAAATGAGTTTATTTCTAGATCTACTCGTTTAATAGTTTTACAAACTGAATACAGTTACAAAATGTGTCTAAGTCTTAGTTCTCTCATCTATAAAACATGAATAATATTAGCACTTGCTTCGGAGGAAAGTCTTATAAGAGAGGATTATAAGAGATAATGCTTATAAAGTTCTTAGCACTATATTTGCCACATTATACAATTCAATAGCCATCATTTGTATTATTGTTGCTGCTGTTGCTATTGTTATTGCTCCAACTTACTTTCCCAGGCCACCTCTAATTCCATCTCTTCTCTCACCCAGCAGCAAACTCACCTCAGATTTCCAAATAGATTTGAAAATGCTATCATGCTCAACAAATGAGCAAAAGTAAAGGCATTATGCAAATTACCTCTGGAATTCATTCTATCCTCATCTGAGTTTAAATTTCAATCAAATTTTTATTTTGAAGGCTCAAAGCATGTCTTACAATTCTCCTGGACATCGCTGCAAAGACAACTTGAACACAGACTTGGAACCTTTGTAAAAGCAAGGTTTCCTAGCTATAATTACCCAAATTTCAGGGTATGGAGCATTATCAGTGAGCAGCATCAGACATTCAGAATCATCAGCATAAAACTAGGTTGAGTGGGAGAATGTTGTGAATATGATTATATCACTTCCTGTCTTACAGTGAATCAAAGGTGCCGGCATTGTTCCTCTAACAGTGTTTGGGTCTAAGAGTATGTCAACAGTCACAGAGCATAGAATTCTGCTCTTGTTTCTACTGTAGGGTAAGATTTAGTAGAGAATATAGAAGCTTTTTTAAAATCTTGATAGGAAAATTGAAATATAGTTAGGGAATAGAATACCAGGTTATAAAAGATAAAAGAGAAATAAGAGGAAATGAGGAAGGAGAAGCAGACTTAGATGGTTGTCATGCATATACTTGGTATTGAACACTATTTTCTAAGTATTTGCTACCCGTCAAGAACTTTCATTTTCCCCTGATATTCATTGCATACACTTTCAGCAAAATCTATTTTTAAAAATATCCAGATACAGGCTGATTTCTCATAAGTGATCATAAAACTGAGAGAAAAGGATAATTAGTAATGATTAGTTTTTAAGGAATTATAGAGGTAATTAGAAATTACAAACATGCTCATTTTGAGCATAGAATAACTTCAGAGTTGACAGAGTTTACTTGCTGGTCATACTAGCTGGTCTCAGACTGCTGTGTGTTCAGAATTCATATGTTTCTTTAGGGAATTCATTTCTGCCTCCCTCAGCAATTACACACTGATTTTTGACAGGGGCTCTATCTAGAAAAGTTTTCTACTAGCTCTTGCCTACAAAGTTTTAAAGAAAGCCAAAAGCAGAATAGAAAAGCCTTGATTTCTCTTTATTCAAAATATATCATAAATATTTTATCCCATGCTGAACGTATATTGTAAGGGTTGTGGCTATAGATGTTATAAACTCAAATAGTTCATTATCTAATGAAGAGCACAGCATTTATAAATCCATTATGAAATAAGAACAAAATGCCCAAACATGGATCTTAAGTTCACTCATCACCAAAAGCTAATGATTTAAGGGGGAAAAGAGACACATAAGCTACCAATTAGTTGAAGGGTTGAAGGGACCATATTCTGGGAGACAATAAGGACTTCACATGCTTCCTTGCTTTTGGTGTGTCTTTATTATATTGAAATGGGAAGAGGTAGATACAGGGAAATGACATTTTATAGACATAACACCATCTTGTATATTTCTAACTTTTTTTATATAACTTGGAATTTTCACATAAAACTGAGTTTTTTCTTGGTACATTCAAAGAAACTGAAGAGCATGAGAAGGCGATTTTTTTTCATTTATGCTTCACTGTTACATTGAATTTTATAGTTTACAATGAGTAAACAAATAATTGCATATTAAATTATAACAAATGTGCTCTTGACTTAAGTATTAGTTTAACAACCAAGATTTGGTAATTAGATTCGACATGAAAAGGGCCCACTTGATAGTAAGTTCCATGAGAGTACCAATAATGTTGTTCTATACTTAATAAATAAATCAAAATATTTGAAATCTTGCTATGCCACAATTTTACTGTTCAAACGCAATCACACTGCTGTATTTACTTATTTTATTAGAAAATATTTATTGAGAACTACTTTTTCCCAGACATCATGCTAAGCACCAGGGCATATGTTATTCTCATTACTCTTTCATGAATTCATTCATTTAACAACTGCTTGTTGAGCCATGCTCTCAATCACAAACTGGGGATAAGAAATGTGGAGGTAGAGACCAGTTACAAGAAATTCACTAAGTTGAACACTAAGTTGAGTTTACAGCTAAACCATGAATGTGAAAATCAGGATGGAAAATGGTCAGGATTGAAATCAAGGTAAAATTGCAACTGCAATTGTTTTAATATATATTTTATTTTCATTAAAGTAGTTTACAATAGTTAATTATAGATAATATTCAAACACCAATCCCACCACCAAGCACCTTCCCACCACAATAAGAGGGAAGTGTGTGAAGGTTGCTGTATTTCATTCTGCAGCCATTTAGGCCCAAATATAAGAGAATACAAGCAACTATGTTAAAACCAAACAAATGTGTGATAGTTTTGGTAAGTAAGTGAGATAGAGTATAAGAGGTCAAGCTCTCTTCCGGGAGCTTTAGATTATAGTCTCTGAGTCTTGGCCATTGATGAGATTATATGGCACCAGAGGCAGTTTGTGGGTGTGACTGCAAGCCTACTGGAAAACTGGGGAGCTGGGGGGGAGGAGGCCCAGTTCCAGTCAGAATGAGCTTGGAGATCTCAGTCATGGGTTCCTGCATACCTGGGTTTTTCTGCCTATCCACTATTGAGTAAAGTTCATGCCGTCTTAGGTGAGGTCGTGCCCTCTTAGGTGAGGCTCACCCAAGTGTGTGGAGAGTAGCCTTCAGCATAGCAGCTTTTGGCTTCTGGAGATTTTCGGCTGCTGGGGTTCTGCTTGGGGCGGGGAGGGAAATTCAACCTGCCCCACTCCGAGGTGCCTCAGTAAAGACAACCTGGCATTGGGTCAGGACATTCTGCTGCAATTTTATGAGAACAAGAGAGCTAGAACACTATTGAAAAATATTCATTCATTTATTCAACAATTACTTGTTGAGCTCTGTTATGTACTCAGCACTATTTTATAAAAATTAGGGGTGCAACAGTAAGCAAATTAGGCAAAAAATTTCTACTTTCCTTGACGAATGTTAGTGGAAATGTATAAATAATATACATTTAATGGACATACACTTAAATAACATACTTAAAATATAGCAAATGTATGTTATAAGTGTATGTCATAAAATGTATGTTATTAAATACTTACATTTAATAATATATATAGTATTATTAAATAAAATGCATTTAATAAAATTGTAAAAATAATAATCAAGGTGATTGCTGGTAGCAGAGAATGGAAGTATATAAAAAGATCCGGGTTTTAGGTAAGTCTGAGAAACGACTCACTAGAAAGTAACTTTTGCCTAAGTATGTGAGAGAAGTGATCGATGTAGTTTTCTTGCCTCATACATATAAAAAACAAATATCTCATTTCATTGTCAGAAACAAAGGCTGTGGTGGTGGTGAAAAAAGAACACCTCTAAAAGTGAAAGCCTCTAACTAGTTCCTAGGGTTCAGGGAATGTTGGTTCCTAGCAATGAACCTGGCTACCCCTATATTCAGAAGAAGTGCTAAATCTGGTTCACACATCTATACACTTTTTCTCCATTGCTCCTTCTAATTTTCAAAACAAAATAAGTCAGCTTTCACCACTTACCCTTTGACATGATAAATATTTCCTTCCATGTAGTACACTTTGCATTTGGGCTTGCTTCTATTCATTTTTCTCTTTCTTTGCTTTCGTGAAGAAGCTAGGAGTCAATGAATGCATTTCTTGTCTTGTGTTTTGAAACGTTGCTTGAGATATATAGAAAAGTATCACAAATAAAATTTGGTGGCAGTTTCAGATTAGGCTGGGAAACTTTCTAACTTTCCTAACATGCCCTGTGTGACTTCCACAACTGTGGTTGGGAGCAGCGGGACTGGAGAGCATCTTGACTTACCGGGTGACCTTGGTAGGATATTTAACCTTCTTAGATCTCAGTTTTTTTCTCATCTATAAAACAAAGGGAGCGCAAACCTTCTCTGATCCCTTAGGAACATTAGGAGGGGGAAATAAGTTAATGTTTGGAGAGGCCTGTGTGACTCTTGCAGCCAAGACATTATCAAAGTGCAAAGTAAATTGCAGGCACTGTTTGCTATCCCATTAGTAACTCAAATAGTACAAGAGGCTCCTCCTGTCAAATCCTTGTAAGTTAAGTATATAATACATACTTGATTTTTTTTCCACTGGGACAAAAATAGAAAGAGTTTTTTACCTTAGACTCACTTTTAAAAGATCCAGCAGTGAAATTCTTATGGGTTCACACAGTCTCCCTCCCATTAAACTGCCGTCCATAATCCCATCATCAAACTCCAAGAACTGGAAACTGTGTAAGGATCAAATATGGAACACTGAACCAATAGGCTTTAGGATGTTGGTGACTTGAGCCAAATCACTATCCTAATTAATATTCTATGTCAAACAACTAAAAGGAGGTTCCTCCTTCTCTTCCTCATAATCATTATCACCCTTTTCAGTTTATTTTTCTTTAATGTAGTTACATATAATATATATGTACATCATATATTATGTTAAATATAATGTAGTTAAATATAATGTTATGTTAAATATATGTTGTGCTAATAGCTATTAAAATATTAAACAATAATTAATAATAACATAATTAAATGATTAAATGATAAATCATAAAAATTTAATAATAAAATAATGTCATGTCATGTTAAATATAATGTAGTTAAGTATGAAGGTACCAAGATTAAACAAGCTACTAATCCTTACAAATACTTAAAAATACAATGAAGTAGGCAGGAGAGTGACTTCAATGAGTTAAGTGGATGCTTTGCATGTGAAAGTTTGGGTTTCATCGCTAGCCTTGGGTTGCATGACATGATTCTCTTGAGCATGAGCAGTACAAGTGTGGTCCAAGCACCAAATAAAATCAAAGCTAAACCAAAAAAAATACAAGAAACAAACAACACCCAACAGCAATCAAGGAGGTAAAGGCTCTCATCCTTAATATCCATATTAAAAATGCGACTGTGCATGGTCAATTTGCCAATAGTTATGAAATTCAGAGCCAGAAACTTTGAAATCCCCCACAGATGACCCTGATTCTGGTTTGGAAAATAAAACCTTAATTTTCTATGCTCCTACTTTGGCAATTGGCACTCTTTTAGCAATTGTAAATCGTTTGCTAAGAAGAAAAGAGAAAAGATTGTTAACATGTGTATACCGAGCCTATATTCTTGGAGTTCACCAAAATTTGGCCTCTTTTAAACCTAATTATTCCATGAGGTTAGACTCAGATACAAATATCAGAGTTTGAAATTTATTCACTAGTATTCACATCAATAAGGAATGGAGATTTGGAGATTGTGTGTCAAGTGTGGTGGTGAAAATCTATGCAGCTTTTAATTGTTTTCAACATTACAAGGAGCTTCAGACACTTAGTGTAGAAGTATTTCACATTGTAAATTACATAACAATATTTTAAAAAGCTTGTTGGGATAGACATCTGCCTTTTTTATGGTTTCTTATAAGGAAAGACCAACTTTAACTACCTGTTTATGAGAGAATGGGAAGGCCTAATATTTAAAATTGATATTTCAATTAATCGCTTCATGTTTTCTTACATTTTTCTGAGGCAATTGTTGAAACTGTACCTATCCTTATTACTGCTAAGAACTATGCTTTTAATGGAGTAGCAGGATAGGAGAAGAGACCAATTAGTGGGTGTCTAGTCACCTAAATCAGTAGAAATTGTGGATTCACTGTAGATCCAATGATCTTATTTTAACTTCTAAAATGATACTGAAACTGTGCATGGGATAAAGAAACTAGAATCAAACCCAGTGAAAATAAGTTTCAGTTCACTATGCAAGCATCTTAAGTTCTTGGATATTATATAATTAAAAGAGACAGAAAAAATTAAAAAAAATTCAATTGAAAGATAAATGCCGTTTAAAACGGATAATTCTAAGTACCTTACTTAGAGCTAGGTGGGGGTGGGGGTGGGCAGGAGGGATACTAAAGGACACCGGTGGTGGAAAATGCACACTGGTGAACCCAGTCATGAGCAACTTTGTAACCATGTAAGTTTCTCCCTATTTCAATATAAAAATCAATAATAAAAAAATCTCTTAGCTTCCAAAATCATACATTCTACTTACACATCTTATAAAGTGATGCATTATCATATGATCATTAAAATCTTATAAATCCAGTGACATTTATTCTTCATGTACAAATGACATAGTTCAGGGTATTCTATTAGTGCACTAAACATTGTTATGAGCTAATATAATTTAAACTGTTAACTGAGCCATCAAGGGCAGAAAGAAGTGCATGTCTTTCTATGGAAAAATTGGACAAAAATATTAGAGATGTGGAATCTACTGTGCAGAGGATAAATGTCAGTCTTCAACATCATAGTTTTAGACTTTTCTAATCAATTTCAAAGCTATTTTGAGTGTGTGTACATACATATACATATCTTCAAGCTGTATTACGGATTCACCACCAAGATCTCACCATTTTACAAAGAAGTGTTCATTGATGTAAAGAGAGAGATTCGGCAGGGTGATACCATTTCACCAAAACTCTTCACCCTCGAGAACATCATGCACCAGCTGAAATGGGAAGGAATGGGAGTGAAGATAGAGGGTTGGCAACTACACCATCTCTGCTTTGCTGATGACATCATTCTAATAACACCAAATACCAGCCAAGTGGCATGAATGCTGGTTGACTTCGACTGTGAGTGTGGAAAGGTCGGACTGCAGCTGAATCTTATAAAGACAATATTCATGTAAAATGAACTAGTTCCTGATGTTCCATTTGCCCTCAATGGGACAAACATCTCCAAGTGTAAGAGTTACGTGTACCTAGGTAGAGAACTCAACATGATAAATGATCTGGCACCTGAACTGCACAGGAGGAAGAGAGTGGTGTGGAATGCCTTCAAGAGCATCAAAGAAGTAGTCAAGATAACGAAGAAACTCTGGCTCTGGGCTCATCTTTTCAACTTAACTGTTCTTCCTGCACTAACATACACCTCAGACACCTAGGCTCTACGAAAATAGGCTGAGAACGCTATTTGGGTATCCCAAAGAGGAATTGAAAGAGCTATGCTTGGAGTATCATATTCCACTCAAGTGAAAGAAGGAATCCGGGGTTCCAACCTTCATCCATGATCAGGAATCAGGGACGCTGTCTTGTTTGCCAAGGCATTGAAAATCAGATGGGCCGGACATGTAATGTGATTCAGAGATGACTGCTGGACTAGAGCTGTTACTGACTGGATTCCATAGGACATCAAAAGACTGCTTGGCCACCCACTTACGAAATGGTCAGACTTCTTCACCAAAACCCTGAATGAACGGTTTTAGGCTCTTCGTGTTCCTGGAGAGAGCAGGTGCCATTGGGCTACACTAGCATGCGACAAGGATGAATGGAGACGTTACTGGCACCCATGCAAGAAAATATATATAAGTTTGGGAGGACTGCATGTTTCTGAAGTATAAAGTTATATATAAAATATATATACAATGTATTTTTATATATTATATATATATAACTTTATACTTCAGAAACATGCAGTCCTCCTAAACTTCACCCAAATGGCATTCTTAAGGTTGAGCCATATGTCTTACTAACCAATTCTTTGTCACTAGTTCATTCATTCATTCATTCATTCAGATATTTAATAGATGTGTCCTATTCTGCTGATGTAAATTCAATAGCAAATCAAAATGAAAATATCCCACATATCATTGAAATTTTATCCCAGTGAAGAACCATCGATGAAAAATAAATAAGCATATAATGACCATAATGATGCGATGGAGGAAAACACTGAGGAGAAAGCAGAAAGGTAATTGGAAAAACATAGTTAAATCAATTTTAGACTAAGTTGGAAGAACTATCCCTCCTGGGAAGTTTATAGTTGTGCTGAGACTGAATTAATGTTCAGTGGGAAGGTACCAGCCATGTGAATGTGAAGGCAAAGAGATTACTAAAGGAGTAAATTATTGCAAAAGCCCCAGGCAAAAAGATTGGTTTATTTGAGGAACAGACAGAAGATCAACAGAGCTGGAGCTTTAGAAGCATTAGCTGCTAGTAAAAGCCTTTTCAGAATATAAAACATGATCACTTACTACTGTCTTTCCATTTCCATCTCTAAATGCTTCTCTTTTATTCTAGCTTCTGATACTGCTGAGTTTCTGATAGATAGGCATACATATACCAGGCTGTTCTTTTCTCCAGTTATTGGTGCATTCTGTTCTCCCTATCTCAAATGTACTTCCCCCTTTGTCATCTTTGACTCCTACCTCTTTCAGATAAATCTTCTCTTCTATCCCTGTGGAATCACAGAGAGGGAAGGATCAACTGCCCTAATTATGCAGTCCTCTATCACTACCAAAATGTCTTGTAACATTTTTTAGAGTCTATTTTCTTATTGAGTATTTCTTATTCTATTTTGACCTGTTGCCCAATTCAGCATTCTTTAAGTTGCAGACTCCAGAAGAGCAGTCATCTTTCTCCTATTTTGTACAGAAATATAAATCCTATTTTATTGCATTCATGTTTGGTTCAGAAGTTATGAAATATGAATCAATAAATGAATCAAGTATTTCTCATTCTTCTCTCCCCTTCTTTTCTTCTGACCTCCCTCCTTTCTCCTTCCTTTTTGCTTTCTCTCCTGTTGATTTTATCAAATTTAGGTGTGATTCTTGATACCTCCCTTTTCCTCTCCCCTGGCAACCTTGTAATTAGAAAATTATATTGACTCTGACGAGACTATATCAGTTCCATCTATCTCCCTCTTAAAGCTCATCCACCTCCTCCCTTCTCAGAAGATATGGCCCTCACAGCTTGGTGTCCTTGCATCCAATCTTTTGTAAGGAAAAATATCTTGCTAAAGCTTTTACACCATCTCTTTTTCAGAACTCACAAAGATATGATTCTAATAATCACCGTATTTCATGTAACACTATATATACTCTTCAACTCTTTAGATTATTTACTCCATAAAATTTATCAAAGTACTTGATTTTCTGTATTCTTATCAGTTAATTATTCTTACTCCTACATTTTGATATAAGCTGGTTGAAGACTGAAATCTTTGCATGCTCTATTCACCCTCTGTATTTTAGAAATTAATGAAACTTTTGGAACATGCAGTGGCCAAATAACTGAAAAAGTGAGTAAGCATGAATATATACATGCTATATGTGCATGGTTTCATGTTTGGTAACGAATTAAAAAAATTAAATTAAAAAAAATTTCCTTCTCAAATGTCTGAGTTTTCTATTTTTTTCCCATGCTTTTTAAATTAGAACATTTTGCTAATGCTTCAGAGCAAAGGCCACAGTCTCATCTGTAGGAAACCCCATTACCTCTGACTTTCAAAAAGTCCTTTGTTTTAGGTACTTCTATAATAATATGAGTTAGACAACAAGGTGGTGTGAAAAGTTTAGGTCAAATAGATCCCTTACTTAGCACTCATCATAGGATATTGTGGCTAATGGTTTAAACACAAATCTTCTCCCTAAACTATAAGATGCTCAATAACAAGCACTATGTCTAATCCCTTTTATTCTTACTTTCATCCAGTATCACCACTGGGGCACTAATAGCACTCATGAAACAGTGCACCTAAGGTAGCACTGTAGCAATATTGTCCCATTGTTCATTGATTTGCTCGAGCTGGTACCAGTAACGTCTCCATTGTGAGACTCGTTGTTACTGTTTTTGGCATATCGAATGCACCATGGGTAGTTTTCCAGGATCTGTCTTGCGGGTGGGATACTCTTGATAGCTTGCCAGCCTCTCTGAGAGGGACGGAAGAATCAAACCTGGGTTGTACATCACTTTTTTTCAGGTCATTAAGGAGTCACTAGAAATTATATAAGCTGTTTCCTAATGTTTCAGATAAATAAAAAGTGTTGAGAATGAATGCATTCAAAATAAATGAATGCAATCAAAAGAAGAAATTAAGAGATTATGACTCTATAGCTTGCTAGTTTTCTGATTCAAGATGCATCTTTATTTGAGAAAATGAGCACCATCCTGTGAATCATGGTGGGTTGAAGAAACCTCAGCTCCACATGACAAGGCAACAAACAAAAATTACAAGATCCAGCAAGGAGAGCTGATATTTTACAGGTCAATCTGACAGCAAAGAAATCCTGCATATACTGAGAATGTTGTGAAGAAGAAGCTAACAGTTTTCACGAAAATTTATCAGATGATGGGGGAAAAGACTCTCTTCTGAGAAGTGGTCTGCTTTCACTGACAATAATATATTAGATTTGAAAGCAACTGGAGGAACCACTATAGCTAACTTTTCATCAACTAAGGCTCATAAAATGAGTAATTTACTAATGATTGGCATTGAACACATGATTGTGCATTCTCCAGGGTGGCTAGGGAGAGCCCCAGGGACTTTCCCTCTCAGAGCTCACATTCAGTGGACTCAGCTGCTCCCCCACCTAGGACAGCCCAAGCCATGGATGGACCAAGGAGCAAGCGAGGGCCAAGCTGGTTGATGATCAGTTGCCGTGTATTCCACTCTCCCCACGTGCCTGTCCCAATCTCACTGAGCTCCCCATTCTAGTCTCACACTGCCCCTCATTCCTGTCTCCTCCTGTCTCTCCTGCTCATCTCTCCATGCTCCCTCTCGCAGCTGCATCTCTCTCATCTCTCTCTCATCTCTCTACGCGCCTGCTCTTACATTTTTCGCTACTTTCTTCTCCCTTTGTACCCCTTTGCTAGTGTCTCCATGCTCCATCTTGCTTCCCTGCTCTCTAGTCTCATCTCTCTCTCTCTCTCTCTCTCTCTCTCTCTCTCTCTCTCTCTCTCTCTCTCCAATTCTCTGTATTGGAGGTAGTCACCAAAATAAACATACCAAAAGCCCTTCTTCCACTCAAGGGCAAAATACCACTTAGAGGTGTTTCTGCTCTCCTTAGTCCAATAATTTAATTAACATCTTGATTAACATCTTAATATAAGTTATTTTGTATGGACACAGTAAGAGATAGATTGAGCTTGTAGGGTGGTTCTCCTGGGTACATCTTGTCCCAGATTCAGACTATAGTGCTCAGGCAGGATTAATCATTCCTGACCCTATCAGGGTCCGAATACAGTTATTACTTTTTGGATCATGACAGAATTTGTCCATGACCATGTTCTTAACTTATAGTTAAGTATTACAGCACTTTGGCCAGGCCCATTTTGATGCCAGCGTAGCTCACAACTTGCCCTGTGTTCATCCAGTCCCTCATCAGGACCCCCTTTATGTGGTGCTAAAAATTAAAGGCAATTGACGTGCATGCAATGGTGTTTCTGAAGAGATTAACATGTGTGTTAGTAGACTGAGTAAAAAGAAGCTGCTCTTCTTAATATAGGTTGGCATTATGCAGTCCATTGAGAGCATGGATAGAACAAAATCAGAGTTGAAACTTTTGTCCCGGGCTGCTAAAACATTGGTATTTTCTTGCCCTCTGCTAAAACTTACACCATCAGATCTCTGAGTTCTCAGGTCTTCAGACTTGGACTGGAATTCTGCCATTAGTCTGGGTTTTCAACTTGGAGAGAGTAGACTGTGGTACTTCTCAGTCCCCATCACTCATGATCACGATCACTATCACAATCACGAAATCCCATTAATCATCGATTTCTCGAGCAGGCTCAGTAACCTCTCCATTCGTCCTTTCCCTGAGATCTTAGAAGTCTCTCTCCACTGGCCCTCCCAATGATGTCGCCCTGGAGGTTCTTTCAGGGTTAGGGGAATGGGATCCCACTTATTACTGGATTTAGCATATGAATACACCATGGGAAGCTTGCAAAGCTGTCCCATGTGGGCAGGAAGCTCTCAGAAGCTTGCTAGTTTCTTCCAGAGGGAGAAGTAGGCTACAAGATATCGCGCGGCAATGAAGCGGCCATGCGCTTCTGGGAGCTTGCTTTTAAGTCTCTGGATGTTGGCGATTGATGGGATTACACACACCTGGGTTTCTCTGCTGGTACCTTCATGCATGAGGTCTGTCCAAACATGTGGAGAGGAGCCTCGAGCATGGCTGTAGCTAGGTTCTGGTGGTCTTTGGCCGCCGGGAGCTCTGCTCAGGGTGGGGAGGGAAGCTGGAGCCCATCCCCTCCGAGGGACCCTGGGGAAGACAGCCAGGCTTGCGGGCAAGACACTCGCTGTCCCCATCATTGTCTGAACTAATTCTATAAAATAAATACACTTTTTAGTTCTGCTTTTCTGGATGACTAATACATATTATTTCTAACTTTTGGCTGATCAATTAGCTTATAAGAGATATGCATTACCTGGAACACTAAATTAGTATTGACACTCTGGATTGCATGAGAAAATTTTCCATTTCTTGAGATTAATCTTGAATTCCCTTTATTTCCCTAGATGTTTGATTAGCAGAGATAAGAGAAGATACCCTAGGAACCAGAGTGATAGTACAGAAATAAAACCTTGCATGTAGTTAACCAGTTTGATTCCTGTCAGTACAGGTGGTCTCCTAAGCAATGTCATGGCTTTCTGATCACAGAGCTATGAGTAGTTCTTAGTAGAGCAAGATATGGTCCAAAGGATAAAAAAAAAATCAAGAAAACAAAACAACAAATAAAGAAAAATATGCCCTAGTCAGGTGCCCAGTGTTTATTAATCACATCTCTTAATTGTTTCTATAGCATCTACAGTTCCTCTCCCAAACTTAAACCTAGTTCCCTGAAGGTCTAGTTGTATTACTATACTGTTTTATCAGATCTTATTCATATCTCACCAGCTCATATATTTACCCTTCTATCATCCGGCTGCATATATACTCTCGGGCATTTTGTGAAGTTTTTTCAATGATTTAGTTACGATTTGCACACAAAGGTCAAACAGCAGGGTTATGGATACCCTTCATATGGTCCCAGAAATCCTTCCTTTTCAAAAACTATTGTGGTAGTTTAAACAAAGTGTACTATAGCCAGTGTTCATATGTCATAAAAAATACAAAATTGAGTTATAAAGCAATTATGTTTTCTGAAACAGATTCCATTCTTGTTCTGAGGCTCCATTCCTGTTCATGACAGAGGGAAATGGGGTTTGGTATTTTAGCTTCCCGTCATCTTCTCATTTAATACAGTCTTTTTCTTTTTCATTTGCCTTTCTTATTTGGACAATATTAGGGATTCAAGTATCAAATTTCTAAGTAAGGCAATGTTTCTTTTCTTCTGGAAGTATTTTCTCTCAAGAAGCATCAATGGTCATATACTGAGTTTTCTTTAGCATAGTTTGTAGTAAAACTTCATCTTCAAAGCTCCTTAATATCCTTTGGCCACACAAAGTGAGGATACCTAAATTTGGAACTCTATATTTCTCTACAAATGTACTTGCCTTTCTTCCTTTACTCGTATATTCTACATGGGAATCAAAATTTGGATATTCATTACTTTTACATTTGTAATATGCTAATATTTCTGGAGACAAATGATGTCTTTAGTACCATAATGAGCAAACAAACACCAGGAACAGAAAATTCCAAATAATATTTTTGCCAATTAAGTTCAAATGGTGCAAATCACTTATAAAACCTTCAAAAGGCAAAGTAAAACTTTGGAATTCATACATTTAATTTGATTAAATCAGTTATACTATAACCCACTTCAAAGTAAGATAAATTTTATTTAAAAATCTGAACTCAATGCAATTGAAAATAATTTAATGCATTTTCAATCAACAAATATTATTGAATGCCTATTATATCTGAGACTTTATACGAGTTTCTGGAAAGACTGTTCAAGGAGGTACTTTAAGTTTTAAGTAGTTCACCTCCTATGAGCAAAGAGGACATGTAAATAAACAAATTGCTTTAAAATTTTTAAAAATTCAGCATGATCGTTTCAAAGAACATAAAATAAATCTTTGACCATTATAAGAAAATACACTATTGGGACAAAAAAATGGGGCCAGGAACTTTTCAGAGGAAGCGATATCTGTGTTAGATTGAGAAGGATGGCTCATTAAATGTACAGGAAGGAGGAGTTATTCTAGGGAAAGGCAATATGTGAAAAATAAAGCAGCACATATGTTAACTAAAGGGGCATTTGGCTCAACTCATCATATGTACTTAGAAAGGCAAGTAAGATGCTTACCACTGACAGTTTAAAAAGCACAAGACTTTATTCCTTGTCTCAGAACATTGTGCACAAGAAAGAGGAGACTGACTTACTAAAGAGCTAAAATAGACACTACCAATATAGTCTCTGGGGGAAAAAATGCTAGAATGCTCCTTTTCCGAGGAGATCACAGGACTATTCAGGCATTTCCTGGTTTCCAGGGGAATACTGGAAGGCCAATCGGAGTGCAGGAAACTCTATAGAAGGAGTTGTGCTTATTAAAGAACATTAAGTCAGAAGCACTTGAAAGGTTTAAATAGCTTAATTGGAGGTAGATTGACATCAGTCCCCATCTGTCCAGCTTTTCTAATATTCTGATTTTCATAAGCCATAATCTTCTATCATTAGTAATGTACTGAATAGATTTTTTTTTAAAGAGTAAAAGCAATTCAGAAAGATAAATGAGTGCTGCTGAATGAAAGAGTTATTAGGGATTGCTTATGGATATCTCATTCATTAGAAAGCCACTTTTTTATATCTGTGATCACTTAGAGATTTATGTCTTAACTTTATGTAAAGACAGCTTTCAAAATGCACACATAGTAGCTGTGGCTGTAAGAAATTGGTGATAAAATATACTGTGTTCATTGATAAGTACAGTGGTAGCCAGAACTAGAGCCTAGTTTTCAGTCCAGTCTCGTGTCCCTTAGTTGATGATTAAGAAATTCTGAAAAGTAAATGTCAATTAAAATATACTACTGAATTTCTAGACTAATTTTTTTGGGAATTTTTGATAGGACACACACCTGGTGTTTCTGCTCTGGAATCACTCCTGACTATGTTTGAGAACCATATGTGATGTGGATGGCACTTATTTTGTACATGGAGTTGACCATATGCAAGGCAAGTGCCTTAATCACTGTATAATTTCTCTGGCTGCCACTGTATTTCTGTATAAATATTGCTTACAAACTACTTAATCATAGAGAAAATAAAATTATTTTTTAATGTAGTGTCAATCACTGTCACTGTCACTGTCATCCCATTGCTTATCCATTTGCTCTAGCGGGCACCAGTAACATCTTCATTGTGAGAATTGTTGTTACTGTTTTTTGGCATATAGAATATGCCATGGGTAGCTTGTCAGGCTCTGCTGTGCGGGTAAGATACTCTCGGTAGCTTGCCGGGCTCTCCGAGAGGGGTGGAAGAATCAAACCCAGGTAGGCTGCATGCAAGGCAAATGCCCTACCACTGTGCTATCGCTCCAGCCCAATGTAGTGTCAATATTAAATGTAATTGTCTAAAATACCAGTGAAGGCTCAAGGAAGAAGCCATGTACAAGAGAACTTTGCCTGATGCTGCTTATATGAAATGTCTAAAATGCAAACTCACACACAATAATTTTATTAGTCCTTTCCTGAGAGTAGAGGGAGAGAAAGATAAGAAAGCTAGATGGGTCTCTCTCTCTCTCTTTGGAGGTCTCTGCTGTTTCAGTTTGACCAGTGGACTTTATTTCAATAAATGGATTTTTCTCTGCCTAAACCATCCCATTCCTGGTAAATTCTTTCACCACCATACAGTTTAGATGCAACAGGGCCTGGGTTGGAGGAGGAGGAGGAAGAGAAGAAGAAGAAGAAGAAGAAGAAGAAGAAGAAGAAGAAGAAGAAGAAGAAGAAGAAGAAGAAGAAGAAGAAGAAGAAGAAGAAGAAGAAGAAGAAGAAGAAGAAGAAGAAGAAGAAGAAGAAGAAGAAGAAGAAGAAGAAGAAGAAGAAGAAGAAGGAGAAGAAGAAGGAGAAGGAGAAGGAGAAGGAGAAGGAGAAGGAGAAGGAGAAGGAGAAGGAGAAGGAGAAGGAGAAGGAGAAGGAGAAGGAGAAGAAGGAGAAGGAGAAGGAGAAGGAGAAGGAGAAGGAGAAGGAGAAGGAGAAGGAGAAGGAGAAGGAGAAGGAGGAGAAGGAGAAGGAGGAGAAGGAGGAGAAGGAGAAGGAGGAGAAGGAGGAGAAGGAGACGGAGGAGAAGGAGGAGAAGGAGGAAAAGGAGAAAGAGAAGAAGGAGAAGGAGGAGAAGGAGAAGAAGAAGAAGGAGGAGGAGGAGGAGGAGAAGAAGAAGAAGAAGAACAACAACAACAACAAAAACAAGAAAAACAAAAAAAAGAACAAGAAGAACAAGAACAAGAAGACTATAAGCAATGACACTGAACATCACAATATTAAAAATTAATACTATTTTTAAGGGGATTTCCTAAGCGGTGCTCCAGGGGCCTGTGGGCTCTTGTGCTGAGTCTGCCGACTAGACTGAAAATTCAGTACAAGGGCCCAAGGATGCAGTTCTGCTCAGCCCTGTGGCTGTGGGATTACTCAGGCCATCTTGGCGATGCTTGGGGGTGTTCAGGGTTACAATAGGCAACATTCTGGGGACCCTGTGGTGACAAACACTGAACCAGACTGCATCCCAGATCTGTGCTTTAACCTCTACACTCTCTCTGACCCTATAATTTTTTTCTGTAACTTAATTCAACTTGGAGCATAGCAGAATGCCATCCTCCCACCTTTATTTATTTATTTTAAATAGAGACCATTTTCAGTGCTTGGGGGTTTCCGGGGAAACTCACAGAGATGTTCAACGTGGTGGTACATGGCTGATAATTTAATATTGGGTCCTGCACTGTGCTTGGACCCAGTGCTGCTCAGGATCATGCAGTATTAGGGGCCGAACTTGACGCCCCACAAATGCTAGTCAAGTCCTCTACCATTGAAGCTTTCTGACTGACCACTACAGGTATGCTCACCCTCAGCTATATATATTTTCCTTTGCTGCTTTAGTCTTATTTTTGCTTCTGGACTACAGACCACAGATTTTCCTGTTTGTATTTTTTTCACTATTTATGGGCCACACTCAGCAATGCTTAGGATATAGTCCTGGCTTTGCACTCAGGAATCATCCTAGTAGACTCAAAGGATCATATGAGATGCTGCAGGATCAAATCCAGGTCTGCCTCATATAAAGCAAGCACCCTATATGATGTACTATCTCTAAGGCCCCCGTAGAACACAATTTTTAATACTTCATCCAGCTGCTGGCTTTCTTATCATGAGAGTATAATGATTATTGGTAAATTTGCCAGATGGGCAAATTTGGGATGAAGGGAAGACACCCATGGATTTTGGTTTAAGAAGTAAAATATAAGTATATTTATCTCAGTGGGTTTCAGTCCCTTTCCAGGGAGCAGTTTGAACTTGAATTCAAGTAATTTGGTTACCAGAAAATAATCTATAGTATATGCAAATTTCCCAAGCATATGAATATAATCACATTCACAGTTGGAAGAAAATAAAACAAAATCTATATATAACTGCACAATCACTAATTATTCTAAAACTGTTTTTCTTCAAAACCCATCTCTTATTTTTCTGTTGCTTGGAAAAAAGCTTTGTACCATGTCTTCAGTTACACTGATCATCAATTGTAAACTTATGGCAAATAATTTTAATTTGCCTTTTTCCCCCACTTTGAGTAATTGATTCTTAAAGTAAGAAAAACATCCAGTTTCCAGACTTTTTGAACAAAAACAATTTTAAAATACTTACTTAGATCTTAAAAATTATAAAATGTATTTTTTATGAATTTTTTATGAATGGCATTTTTATATATGCCTTTTATATATATAATTTTAAGAATGGAATTTTTAAAATATGCCTTATATAAGTGTATTACTTACAACACGTGTCTTGGAGACAATGCCACTTAGATGGAAGTGGGGACTCATTACTATTTTGATCTTCAGCCCTACCTGGAATCATTACAATCGCAATTCAAGGATGAGATACTACTCTACTCTAAGAGCATGGATCATAGCTTTCCACTACTAACTAGTAAGTCTGCTACTAATAGGAGAGTTACATAAAAGTCAGATCCTATCTTCTATTTTAGCCGGTGGGTGGGGGGACTCCCAAGAAATGCTCAGTGAACCCAGGTTCACTCTCAGGGATTTTAGACTGACCAGGTCTAGCACTTTAAAGCTAAGTGCCATGACCATGCAACTGCTGTCTGAAAGGGTCACTCCAGCAGTTCACAAGCCTCCGGGGCTCTACCTGGTGGTTCTTGGGGGATTATGTGGGACTGAGTTTGAGTCTGGGAACTGGAGCATGCCTTGACTTCACCCTTCACCTCTGGGCTAACTGATCTATTCTGTTCCTTGCCAGGACTGCTATATATATTTCCCCTCGCAGCGTACACTCACAGGTCTCTATCCTACTTTTTCAGGATAAAGGTAATCTAAATAACTTGACCACTTATAAGGATGTTTGCTTTGCTGTTTTGTTTGGGGTTTGGTTTTCTGCTTGCTTAGTTAGTTTTTGGGCCACATCCAGCAGTGCTCAGGGATTGTTCCTATCCCTGGCTCTGCACGCAGGAATTGCTACTGGCAGTGCTGGGAGACCATATGGGATGCTGGAAATTGAACCCATGTCTACCAGGTGCCGGGTAAGCACCCTACCTGCTGTACTATTTTTTGGTTCCCAGCTTTCCTGCTTTTCAAGAAATGCAGACAACTAGGAAATTTTGGAAATGGATTTATGTTTGAAAAGCTTCATTCATTTATCTTCCACTTGCTGCCACCGGCTACCCTCCCCCCATTCTCCACTTCCTGTCTCAAACACAAAAGCAAGCAACCGCACACACTAACCAAACAAACAAACAGGCAACCCGGGAATCCAGAAGAAGGTATATGTGTTTGGAATGCAATTGGGGAATGATGACCTGGGAGTTAACACATTTAGCATATCATAGGCCTTAAAAGGTTTTCCAACTTCTCCTTTTCCAAGAAATAATGTTAGGGATAGTAAGCAAAACTTACACATCTTAATGCTTCTCCTGGTGTTTAAGGAGCTGTAAGGAGACAATGAAGTTTATGTTTCTTACTTTGTCTGCACTTGGGATACAAATCATTTTCAGAGGTTGCATTGTTCTCATTTTTGATAGAACGTTTCTCTTAAAATTGGAAAAAGACATTGGCATTTGTGTTTGTTCTGGATGGACTGGAGCGATAGCATAGTGAGTAGGGCATTTGCCTTGCATGTGGCCGACCTGGGTTCGATTCCTCCGCCCCTCTTGGAGAGTCCAGCAAGCTACTGAAAGAATCTTGCCCTCATGGCAGAGCCTGGCAAGTTTCCCGAGGCGTATTTGATATGCCAAAAACAGTAACAAGTCTCACAGTGGAGCTGTTACTGGTGCCTGTTCCAGCAAATTGATGAGCAATGGGATGACAATGACAGTAACGGTTTGTTCTGGTTACTCCAACATATGTCTTTACTTCAGGATAACATAAAGTCATGCTTTCAAAATAATTTGGGCTAATTTTTACTACTTAATGAATACACAATCTCAGTTTTTATGCTTTAACACAGGAAATATTTATTTCCTCTTCATGCCACAGTCTAGTGTGTACTGGGTAATCTCTTACAGAGAAATATAGTAATCCAAGTCTCTTTTTTAACAAGACTATACAATCATGGGGTCATGGGGTGGGGTCAGGTCTTACACATCTTTATATCCAGCATCAGGAATAGAGGGAGAATGCAGGATGAAATTCTTATGAAACTTTGTTAGTACTATGTTTTGAAGTGGCTCTTTTCCCCTTATGCCCCCCCCACACACACATTCTATTGAACATGATTGGTACATGTTCTATTTATCCCAGGCTTCATTTTCCAATTTTAGTTATGTGTGCTCTACCATGATTCAAATATACTAGTCACCGTAAGACAGTTCATGATCGAGAATGAAAGAGATATACATTCATATCAGTTTCATTTTTATTACTGTTCTAATTTATAATTATTGTCAATCTTTTTATGCCAAGTCATAGAATTTCTAAGTTAACCATCATAGGAGCTGGAGCAATAGCAGGTAGGGCATTTGCCTTGCATGCAGCAGACCAGGGTTTGATTCCTTCATCCCTCATGGAGAGCCCGGCAAGCTACCAAGAGTATCCTGCCTGCATGGCACAACCTGGCAAGCTACCCGTGGCATATTTGATATGCCAAAAATAGTAACAACAAGTCTCACAATGAGATGTTACTGGTGCCCATTTGAGCAAATAGATAAACAACGGAATGACAGTGCTATGACAGTGCTACAGTGCTACAACCACTATAGGAATGAATAATAGGGTGAAACATAATCTCTATCTCAGTATCTACATAGGAACTGGTTGCATCTGAGGTTGCAGGAATCCACTGGGTGTTAGAGATGAATGCCCTGAAGATATGCAAGGAAAGGAAGGAGGGATTTGTCTGTGTCCCATGCAAAGGAACAGAAAATGACCAATCAGTCGCTGATTTATTCTGATCACTAAAGAACAGTATTTCTCTTTCCCCAGACAGAAAGCATGCTCACCTCCTTCTATGAGGAGGGAAGGAAGGATTCTATGTCCCGTTAATTAAAATTCCTACATTTTCTGATATATACAGTTCTTTTCACTGTACCCATTTGTATCTGTTTTAAGTTTTTTGGCTTTCTGGGTCATACCCGGTGATGCACAGGGGTTACTCCTGGCTCATGCACTCAGGAATTAAGTCCTGGCGGTGCTCAGTGGACCATATGGGATGCTGCGAATCAAACTCGGGTCAGCCGTGTGTAAGGCAAATGGCCTACCTGTTCCAGGCAATGTTCTAAATTTTGTAACCCATGAATCTGACTGCAAATTATTTGCCCCAATAAATTCTCACCCCTCTTCCTTGAGATTGCATCCATACAATACAATCTCACTAATACTACCCAATGTATCATAAAATTTAAAAATGGAGTGGTCAAAATACATGCTGTCATTTAGAAAGTGTAAATATAAGACACACAAATCACCAATTAAGAGTGAATACTGTGGGGCTGGAGCAGTAGCACAGCGGGTAGGGCGTTTGCCTTGCACACGGCCAAACTAGGTTCAATTCCCAGCATCTCATTTGGTACCCCAGGCACTGCCAGTAGTGATTCCTGAGTGCAGAGCCAAGAGTAAACCTTGAATATTGCCGGGTGTGACCCAAAATCACGAATCACGAATCATGAAATCCTGTTGATAGTTGATTTCTCGAGCGGTCTCAGTAACTTCTCCATTCGTCCTGTCCCTGAGATTTTAGAAGCCTCTCTCCACTCAGCCTTCCCAAGGATGCCGCATTGGAGGCTCTTTCAGGGTCAGGGGAATGAGATCCAGTTTGTTACTGGCTTTAGCATATGAAAACACCATGGGAAGCTTGCTAGGCTGTCCCATGTGGACAGGAAACTCTCAGTAGCTTGATAGTTTCTCCTAGAGGGAAAAGTAGGTTATAAGATTTCGTTTCTGGGAGCTTGCTTTTAAGTTTCTGGATGTTGGCCGTTGATGGGATCACACACACCTGGATTCCTCTGCTGGTACCTTCACGTGTGAGGCTTGTCCGAATGTGTGGAGAGGGGCCTCGAGCATGGCTGTGGCTAGGTTCTGGTGGTTTTTGGCTGCAGGGAGCTCTGCTCTGGGCGGGGAGGGAAGCTGGAGTCCATCCCCTCCGAGGGGCCCGGGGAAGATAGCAGGCGTGCAGACAAGAGACTCTCTGCCCAAAAAGAAAAAAAAAAAAAAACAAGAGAGAATACTGACCTTGAAGGACTAACACTTTCACTCCCTCAAGCTGACAAAATGATCCACTGCAGTGAGTCATAGTTGGGTCCTCTCTGGAGCTTCCATCAACAGGCATCTGATTTGACTAAGGCCATTCCCTGTTTTAAAGCAGTTTGTTGCAGATGACTAAACTAGAATACAAAGGAAGCAGAAATCCTTTTGTACAAGTGGTTCAAATCTGGAGGTCTCTCATACTCTTCGAGATCCTGAGGGATCAACTTACATCTACTTTATTGACTTTTGCCATTTACTTTATTGTTTTATACTCTGCACGTGTTAGAGTGGTAGCACAGTGGGTAGGGCGTTTGCCTCCTCTGCCCCTCTCAGAAAGCCCGGTAAGCTACTGAGACTATCTCGCCTGCACAGCAGAGCCTGGCAAGCTACTGGTGGCATATTTGGTATGCCAAATACAGTAACAAGAAGTCTCACAATGGAGACGTTACTGGTGCCCACTCCAGCAAATCAATGAGCAAGGGATGACAGTGATACAGTGATACTCTGCACTGTAACACTTCCGTCTATTTTAGAGGTAGTTTCCAGTAACACTCTCTAAATAGCTTTGCACCAGCATATCTCAGATTCCCTCAATCTATTTTCTAGGCAATCTGAGATACCATATGGATTATTGCTCCAGAATTCAGAGGCCAGATACTGTGCAGTGCAGAGAGTGAAAGAACTGTCAGAAGTTGCTCTTAAACTGGGATTTTGCTCTGTGGTGATGGAAATTCTTTATCTCTTTTTTGTCTGTGGACTATGGTTCCATCCCTCAAGGATTTTACTTTTGCCTAGCGATATATTCTGGGACATCTGAAGTAACTGTTGGATAGAATTCCAGTATTTGGGGTCTTTGGGGTTTGCCTTCTGTTTGAGACTGACTAGGACACCAAGGATCCCCTCAAATCTCAGGGGGCCAAAGACTATATGAAAGAGTGTAAATTCCTTCAGAAATATAATTCTTTCAGCAGTTAAATATTTTATATGTGTCCTTTTCAGTTAATGTTTGTCCAGTCACCATACACCAAATCCTTTACTAGTACTCATTGCTAGACAAGATTTATTTTATTTCTGTTTCTAACCTCTCACTCTGTTTAAGAAAACAACTCTGATGCTCTCAGGACTGAGTTGAAAGATTAAATTAGTATTCAGTGATGCCCTAAGTTATTTTGTCCAACTGAGAATTTTTTTTAGAAGACTTCACATTTCAAAGTAACTTAAAACATTTCTTACTTTTGGAGATGAGAACCACTGAATTTCTCTAGCTCTGAAAAGATTTTAGATTTCTTCTCTTTCTTCCTTTCTTCTCTTTCTTTTCTGTGTGCAGATTATCTAATTCTTCCATGAGCTCATATCTTATAATATCTTGCCAAAGGCAGTCATTTACAGCCAAAAAAACACTGCTGGGACTGGCTTTCCAAGTTTTCCTGTTAAAACTTCTAGTTCACTGGGTTTGTGATCTGCTTCCCAAGAACCAAAAGTTTTGAAGTTGCAGAAATAGGACTATCATTCTTATAGTTTTCTGAATTTTTAGACTAAGCATCTCTTAATACTGTTGATATCAGTATTTTATCTTTTTGCTATACATCTTTTACTTTAAAGTATTGATCTTTATATGAAGTCACATAACAACAGAAACAAAAAAGCTGTATCTCATTGACTTACCTTAAAAAGGTTATTTCTTTTTCATATTGAAACTTTCTTTTTTGGGGGGGTCACACCCGGCAATGAACAGGGGTTACTCCTGGCTCTGCGCTCAGGAATTATCCCTGGGTGATACTCAGGGGACCATACGGGATGCTGGGAATCGAACCTGGGTTGGCCTCGTGCAAGGCAAATGCCCTACCTACTGTGCTATCGCTCCAGCTCCTCATATTGAAACTCTCTGCAGGTGGGTGTATTCCAAGATTTTTTCCTCAAAAAATGGATCATTATGTGACTGCTATATTGGGATGTTTCTGTTTTTGCCATGTGAATAGGAAGACAATATAGATTAAAGATCTCGAAAATGTTTTGTATCAAAGCATTAAAAAGGATTCTAGAAAACATATTCACCTACTGTTCTTAGAGAAAGAAGGGGAGGTTGAGGACATCAAATCGCTTACTTTCATATTTCAAATGTATGTGTTTCTAACCTAGATTTCCCATGAATTGAAAATAGATATTAAACAACAACTAATGGCATTATATGACATTTCAGCCTGAAAGGTGTTTTCATATATATTATTTGATCCTCAAAGCTTCCTTGTATGATATTTATTTTTATCCTTAATTTCAAAATGATAATACTGAAGATCAAAGTCTAATAGTTTAACACTTATCAAACTTCTACAATACACTAAGCACTTTCTTGGCACCTCGGTAACATATAGTTGGCCAGAAATATTTCTGCTCTATTCTATTGCTTAAGTTAAAATGTAAAACACAAATAGTAAATACAAAACAGTAATAAGTATATATAGTTCCAAATTAGACTCATCATCATCATTATCATCATCCCGTTGATCATCAGTTTTATCTAGTAGTCTCAGTAACATCTCCATTTGTCCTAGCCCTGAGATTTTAGAAGCCTCTCTTTACTCGTCCTTCTCAAAGGTGACACATTGGAGGTTCTTTGAGGGTCAGGGAATGAGACCCATCATTGTTACTGGTTTTGGCATATGAATACCCCACGGGGAGCTTGCCAGGCTCTCCCATGTAGGCAGGAAACTCTTGGTAGCTTGCTAGGTTCTCTGAAGGGAGAATTAGGCTATAACATATTGCGTGGCCATGAAGAGGCTGTGTGCTTCCAGGAGCTTGATTTTATAGTCTCTGGATGTTGGCCATTGATGGAATTACACAAAGCCGGGGAGCAGTTTCTGGGTGTGACCACCTAGCTACTGGAGAATGGAGAATCTGGGCAGAAGAGGCCCAGTCCCAATTCGTGCAGCCTTGGAGGTCTCAGCCCCGGGTCCTACACACTTGGGTTCCTCTGCTGGTTCCTTCATGTGTGAGGCTCATCTGAATGTGTGGAGAGGGGCCTTGGGCATGGCTGTGGCTGGGTTCTGGAGGTCTTCAGCTGCCAGTGCTCTGTGCGGGGCAGGGAGGGAAGCTCAAGCCCCCGCCCCCAGGGGCCCATGTGAAGAGACTGTTTTTTGTGCCAAATTAGATTAATGTCCTATAAAACTGAATAAAAATTTTTGGGAAAGAAAAGAGTATTTTTTGTCACAACTAGACGTACTCAGGGACTGCTCCTAACTTGATGCTCTGAGGTTGCCTCTAGTAGTGTTTGGCAGGCATGCAGCTCTAGAGATCACCCAAAGATTTATTCATACAAAAGCATGACACTAAAGAGAGAGAAAGAGAAAGAGAGAGAGAGAGAGAAGAGAGGTGACTGCCATAGAGGCAGGTTGGAGGCTGGGGTGGGGGGTGACTTGAAGGGGTGGGAGGGAAACTGGGGACATTGTGTGCTTCAAAATTACACTAGTGGAGGGATGTGTGTTAGGAACATTGTATGACTGCAACACAATCATGAACAATTTTTTAATGCTCTATGTCACGGCGACTCAGCAAAAACAATTTTAAAGAAGGCATGGGCACTAGGCTTTGCAATTTTTTTCTCTGGCCATCAAGAAAATATTTTTAACAAATAACCCATAAAAGTTTTTTATAGACTGATAAAACTATTTTAAAAGTTGACTGTGGTGATGGCTAAATATTTTTTAATTTTTATAAAGTTGTTCACAATATTTGACTACATTTAATATTCGAACACCAGTCCCACCATCATTACACCTTCCCACCACCATATTTCCATCCTGAACCCCAAATCCTCCCCCCTCCAAGCAGAACCGATATAATTTATTTTGTATTGCTTGTTATGAATAATCTACTAAGACTGAGATCAAAAGGTTTCTTAGAGGAAAGTGTGGGAGGATTGTTGTATTTCACCCAGGAGTCATTAGGCCCTTATATAAGAGATTAGTAACATGTTGTTAAAGTTTGAGCTTGTGTTTTTATACGTGTGTGTGTGTGTGTGTGTGTATCTGTATAAATAGAGTTTCCTCTAAGATTGGTTGCCTTCTACTTTAAATCAAGTCAAATGTGGTGTGACACTCTTGGTATATCATTCATCTAAAGTATGAGATGTCCGGGAATGGCTTCTCTCATATGTGAGTTTCATCTGAGTGAGTGGAGAGCAGCCATGAGTATGGTGGCAGTTGAGTTCTGGAAGTTTGGGGCTGCCAGGGCTGACACCATTGGGACTGGGAGGGGTCTCACCTGCCACCTTTCTGGGTTACCCCAAATGAAACCTCCTGGAGTGGGGTTCAGCAGCATGGCTATGGTGTATCCAGCTAGATATTTTATTATAATGAAATCCACTAATTCATACAGCTTCAATAGATTCATTTACAATTTGTGTCTTAGTAAAACTTCTTTGGTTTTTATTATTTGAGGGGTTGGGTTTTCTTTTCCTCTCAGTAAAGTTGTTTTTATAAAGGAACACATGAAGGAAAAAAATTGTAAAACTTTTTAGTTATGACTAATGAGTCATATAGACCATAAATACTTTGGATGACTAAAAAGATAAAGGTGATTACTAGACTTATCATCGGGGCTTCAGTCAGTTTCTCTAGACCTTTGTTTATCTTTGATAAAACAGGAAATATAAAGAGACAATATTTTAAAGGGAAAAACCATGCCAACTCATCAGGGATTTTTGCATGTTTCCTTATTCTTAAGGAAAAATATGCTAATGATATTATAGAAGCTACACTTTCCCTTGATGATTTCTTTTCTGGAACAGAAAAAATTATAATGTGTACATTGGTTTTCTTTCTTTTAGCAAGATGATAGATACTAAAAGTAAAAAAAAAGCAAAACATTCTAAAATAGGACCAGAATTGAGAGGCTCACGAGAAGTGCTTTAGAAGAATTCTGAATCTGATTTCTGAAAATGAATTGAAATTAATAAGTCAAGGTGAAAGTAATAAGGACATTCTGAGTAGAAGGGATCTGTTCTCGCAAGTTAAGACACCAAGGAAAGATGTCACTCTGGACAAGAATTGAGTGTTGAGAGTAGGTAAACATATATATATATATATATATATATATATACATATGTATATATATGATAACCTTTCAGTATTTGTATTGCAAACACTAATATCAAAAAGGAAACAGATAGACAGACAGACAGTAGACAGAGACAGACACAGAGAGAGATACAGAGACGGAGACAGAAGGTAGGTGGGGAGGGGGGAGGAGGAGGGAAGCTGGGGACATCGGTGGTGGGAAATGTACACTGGTGAAGGGACGGGTGTTGGGACATGATAAGGCTGAAACCCAATTATGAACAAGTTTGTAACTGTGAATCTCACTGTGATTATATGTATAATATATATAAAATGAAATAATGACCATAAATTGCTTTGCTAATAAAAAAATTTTTAGTTTGAAAGATGCCAAGAGAAGGCTTATTTGGCAGAAAGTCAGAGAAAAACCAGAACCTGCGGCTTCTCCGGATCTCATCTGGGCCAAGAACTTTAACTCTTGTACTGTCTCTCACTCCTACTTGTAAATTACTTATTACAGCTCCAAATACCTTGAATGGGGATCTAGAACTGAAGTTATCCAATGATAGAAGTCATCAGAGAGAGCAAAGCACAGTTAATATACGTCAAGTATGCAAATGAGTATTTAGGGAAATACTCAGGGACCTGAGTATTCATGAGACAGTAGGAAATAATTCAAGGGAGTCTGACTAACTATGACACAGGTTCTCCCTCTTCAGAGGTTGAATTTGTTTTTATCAAATGGTAGGGAGTAGATATTTTTGAGGTATATTGAATAATAATTCCTAACTCTGTGGACTGCTTAAATATAAACTCAGAATCCATCTATGATAAACCAGGTGCAGTTGTACGTATGCCTTCTGGTGTCTTAATTTCTTACATATTCTTTTTATTAATTGTTTGCCTATTCTGTATACAATGGAGGCAAATTTAAACTTTCCAACTATATATCCATTTTCTATCTACCGCTGGTGGTTGTGTCTTCAAAGAGGCATGACTATATAACTCATTCTCAGCTGGAAGCAATTTTATTTAATCAGTGCCCACACAGTCAATGTCCAGCTCTGATCCTGGCTAATTTTCGACATTTGTGAATCAAACATCCTCAGCCTGGCAGTGAAGTTGGAACAGAGATGTATCATTTAATGAAAGATTCTACCTTCTTTCCTTATGACAACCTAATTTTGGACTGGTAGGGCCTCTGGTAGATGGTATGACAGATGGAGTGAATTTATATGGATGCATGTTAAATGGTAAAAAAGAATGCACAAGCTAAACACCTGAGAAATTTCTCTGAGTTGAGATCTTATATTCAAACAAGAAGTAATCATTCTACTTAGAAATCCTAGAAAATTATCCAAAGCTATAAAGTCACTTTACATCTTCTTCATGACTGAGATTTGTTAGAGTGTGGATTACTTTTCCTACATTTGCAATTCAGAGAAAGCAAAAGGGGATGGTGTCTTTACATCAGGGCAATTAACTAACAACAGTAAGAAATTATGCAAATAGAAAATAGAAGAGCAGGAATTCAAACCTGGGTATGTTTTATACCTCACACAAGTTCATTATCTCAGCATCCAACACTGATTCTACATATATATTATATATATACATATGTGTATATATGTATATGCATATATGTGTATATATACATATATATACATATATATATGTATGTATATATATAGCCAACCTCCACTACACTCCAGGCTGCTTTCCACAAGCTTAGGCCGAGCCTCACACATGAGTGAACATATTCCTGGATCGAATGGCCACTTTGCACATCATAGATGAAAATATGTATATATGCATTTCGGAGAGCCCAGCAAGCTACTGAGAGTATCTTGCACACATGGCAGAGCCTGACAAGCTCCTCGTTGATATGGCAAAATCAGTAAAATAATAGAATAATAGGTCTCATTCCCCTGACCCTGAAAGAAGCCTCCAATTGTTGGGAAAGACGAGTAAGGAGATGCTGCTAAACTCTCAGGGCTGGGACGAATGGAGACATTACTGGCGCCCGCTCAAGTAAATCGATAAACAGGATGACAGTGATACTGCAATATATATTGCAGTATCTTTGAGTCACATCTGGCGGTGCACAGGGGTTACTCCTGGTTCTGCACTCAGGAATTTCTCCTGGCAGTGCTCAGGGTACCATATGGGATGCTGGGGATTGAACCCAGGTCGGCCGCGTGCAAGGCAAACACCCTATTTGCTGTGCTATCACTCCATCCCTTACTTAAATATATTTATATTAGTGCAAAACCTTGGATAAAAATTGCTAAGAGTATTACCAACACTATAAGTCTAATTACAGTTGACACTGCAATTCAATAAGTATCAGTTGAGTTCCATCTTCTTGAATAAGTTCTTTCACTTATGAGTTCATCCACATGAGTTTTGGAGACCTTCATATACCCCTAGGCACACACAGAACTTATTTAAGAAGCAAGGATGGTTCCAATAAAGAAACATTATGGACTGTGCAAGGAAGAAACTATTTGTCTTCTTTTGAAAAGGGGAGTAAGGGAAATTCTCAAACCTGAGATCAAATCTAAGCAGAGAGCAAGGAAAACCATTCAGAGTGAAAAGTTTGTGCAAACAAAGGCATGCCAATACTGAATATTATGGTCTACCTAATAGTTGGGTATGAACTTTCCAGATTGAGCGTGGCATTAATAAAACTAGAGAGGGAGGGAGGAGGTGACATGTATAATCATTGATTCTTTTCTTATAACAACCCAACTGTGGACTGGTATAAACATTACATTTCTTCTAAATATGCATTTTCCATTAAATTTATAATTGGTCTTTTCCTTCATGCCCTATGTTCTACTCACAGACCAAAAGACAGATTAAGTGGAAACTTTAAAAAGAGAAACAACTTCATTCATAAACTATACTTCTAAACCAAGTCATCCATGGCAAACCTTTGCTTGACCTTGGCCACCTATCAAAGGGCTCCCATTACTGGTGATCAATGGTCTTGGGGCCCTAGTACTGTGCCAAAAGAAAATAGTCACTGATGAAAGAGTGAAGCAGCAATATGGTGAGACCAAAACACTCCCACCGGAGTACAGGCTGTGTGTCTTCTTTATAGAAGTATTCTGCCAGTTGAGGGATTCTTTCCTGAGTCACCCTCATAGAGGTGATAGTGTTCTCTGTAAATCATTAATAAAGTACTTTCTGTATTAAACCTCCCATTTTCTGGATTAAATATTTATAATAGCCAGCTAGACTGCTACAGAAAACCAGTCCTACTTTGAGAGCCTAGTTTTTGCCATTACATTCTTAACCCAATTTAATACTTATAAAGACTAGTTCACAATCTTATTTTAAATTTTATCAAAATAATTAATTTTTTAGGGGCTGGAGTGATAGAACAGCAGGTTGGGTATTTGTCTTGCACGTGGCTGACACAGGTTCAATTCCCAGCATCCCATATGGTCCCTCGAGCACTGCCAAGAGTAATTCCTGAGTGCAGAGCCAGGAGTAACACCTGAGCATTGCAGGGTGTGACCCAAAGAGCAAAAAAAGGATAATTAAAGTTTTTATTTAAAGTTTTATCAGAAGTTTATAGTTTTTAAATTTTCCTTAATATTAATGAAATATTAGAACTCTCATTTAATGAATATTCTTGCCTGGGTGAGATCTCGGAATACCAAAAAATTGATTATGCAGTTGCATTTCCATTGTTTAGAGTCAAGTGAAAAAAAGAATTTTACACATTTTTCTGTATGGCATTATTTAAGAATGCAATCTGAAATTTTGAATCAGTTAAGCAGAGTCATCTACATAGACTTATTATTTTTCATTGAAATGTAGGAATTTTTATAGATATAGTTATAAGTAGACATAGAGATAGATAGAATTCAACTTGAAAGAGTAGTCAAAAGTTAACATAAATTTAGTTAACTCTGCTTTATATACAACGATTGATATAGAAAAATCACCTCTAGATTACCAAAGATCACGAATGATGAATCTGAGGCATAGACATTATGTATTCTGGTTTTAATTATTTTCTTTTATTTTCACTAACTAAAGCAAGAAAAATCTTCATATATATCAGTGCTTTTTAGCAGAGAAGAATAAAGGTCAATGTTATCTGATGAAACTAATTAGGAAGCTAACCAAATCCTATACCCATTATGGGATAGGTATGAGTCCCTATATTTAGGCTATAATTACCAGGTGGTATTGTTCTCTAGCTCAGCAGAGTTCGAAATGGAGGCCGAATCAGCATGGAAGGTGGGTAAAGACTGAAAACAACATGACAGGGACCCTAGCCTTAGGATTTCCTAGCAACGTGAAACAGACTGTAAGAGTCTGGAAGAGTTAAATGAACTAAGTGTTCTATTTATGGTGAAGCTATCCAGAAAACGGTTCTCTTAGCTCCCTCAGTCCTTGTATTAGTAATAGACTGTGTGTGTTTATAATTCACCAACCTAGGTTTAGAAGATTTATCCCTATGCCATTACAACTCAGAGATTCACAAATTATTTGTTCTGGTCACTCAATTTTTAGGAAAAATGAAATAAAGCCATCAAGCACTCCCCAGGAAATCTAAGTTCTTTAAAGAAACAAACAGAATGTGATCTCCAACTGCACCCAAGACTACTACTACTTCCCTGGTTTGTTTCAGTGCCCCCAAAGGAGGTTATTTATCTGCATTGGCAAACACTGAAATATAGAAATATAGAAAGCATATTAGTTGTTTACTTATTCAAACAAGTTAAAATTATGATGACCTGCTTGTGTGCTAGAAACCCTCCTGAAGATACAAAGAAAAATGAAACAGACACAAACCCTGAACTCTAGAGGATTTTTCCTGTTTATAAAACATTTTGAAAAGGTGCTAAATTATCTCAGAAACAGATGGCAAAACTGAAGCAAAGATAATTCAAATATACTGTTCAGACAAGACCATGTATGATTGAAGTCTAAGAACCGCATCAGGTTCCTTGACCCTGCCTCTGTGTTCTTTCCACTTCCCTGTTCCTCCATGTAATTTAGTGTCACTCTTCTCAAGGATGCAGTGATTTATGCTGTACTGACAAAGAGAGGTGAGAAATAATTTCTCTCAAAGGATGACTGTGTTTGAAGTGAAGTGAAACACTCTGGAGAATCTGAATCAGGTATTTCCCTCATTCAAAACTGAGGTCCAGGGACAGGGAAAGAGTTTTGGGGTTCAAAGATCAAAGTTTGATTCCTGGCAGTGCACGGCCCCTGAGCACCACCAGGTCTGGCCCTGATACTGACGGCCCAGTAATGCTGGACACAAGCAACATCATAATTTCAGACTCTGACATTGAACATTCTGGTGCAGTTGTCTGATTAGCCCACAGAGTGGAGTGGCACCTAGAGCATTGTTTGAAGACAATTTCCCCTCACCCTCGCCATCTTCTGCCAAAATAAAGGTAGCTGGACTGAATTCACTATTTTCTCTTAATTCCTGGGCACTTAAAAAAACATTTCCACTAGTTAGGTTGGGCACAGGAGACTATTTAATGAGATGTAAGGAAAAGTGATTAAAGAAGATACATTCTCCCTGTAGTGGTGTCCTTAAGGAGAAACTTTAGATATGAAAGAATTTTCTTTGCAAACTCACCAGAGAATCAGCTCTTATCAGATAAGGGGTGATGACAGGGATCACCAAACTTGTTAAGACATTTAAAATGTATCACTTGGATCACTTATCATCCTGTTGATCTTCGATTTGCTTGAGCGGGCACCAGTAATGTCTCCATTCATCCCTGTCGCATGCTAGTGTAGCCCAATGAGATCTGCTCCCTCCAGGAACAAGAAGAGTCTCAAACTGTTCATTTAGGGTTTTGACGAAGAAGTCTGACCATCTCATAGGTGGGTGGCCACTAGGTCTTTTGATGTCCTGTGAAATCCACTAGGTAACAGCTCTAATCCAGTGGTCGTCTCTGAATCACATTACGTGCCCGACCCATCTGATTTTTGATGCCTTGGCAAATGCAACAGCATCCCTGATTCTTGACAGTTGACAGAGGTTGGAACTCCGAATTCCTTCTCTCACTTGAGTGAAATGTGATACTCCAAGCATAGCTCTTTCGATTCCTCTTTGGGATACCCGAATAGCGTTCTCATCCTGTTTGCATAGGGCTCAGGTCTCTGAGTGCCCGAAGAACGGTGGAGTCGAAAAGATGTGCCCGGAGTTGGAGGTTCTTCATCTTCTTAACCATTTCATCAAGAACGCCTTCAAGAGCGTCGAAGAAGTGGTTAAGAAGTGGTTAAAATGTATACAAATATATAGATGCATTTATAAACTATAAATATGAAAAAACAATTTAGTCCACTTCAAATTAATCATTTTAAAGACGTTAAAATTAAATCAAGTGAAGAGTCAAAGCACATTTGAAAGTACTCAGTGCATAAAATAATTTCAGAAAAATAGGATTTTAGAAAGAAATTGATTTTTTTTTACATCAGGCTACTTATTTTGTGCTCACATTACAATATTTTGGTTAAAATTTTAATTTTTGAATTCTAGAATTATAGGTAGTTATAATAGGTGAGAAGGATTCCATATCACCATTATCAAATTAATCACTGTCAATCACTAAAAACCATACTACAGTATCAAAAGAATATATTAATCTTGATATAGCTGTCTATAAAACATTTTCATCATAAGGATATTTATAATTTCTTTGAACTAAACCAGCTTTTCTCCAACTAATAATTTATTTTCTTTTATTTCAATTTGATATTTTAAAAACATTTGTATAACTGGCATCATTTTAAGTAACCCGACTGGGCTGAAGTTTTCATTTATCATTATTATTTGAAGACTCATCTAGATTGGCAGTATATAAAAAAGTTGATTTTTTCAGTGAGAAGTAGTATTTCATGGTATGGTTATCCAAGTTTTTTAATCATTTATCTTTTGAAAAATATACGACTTTTTTCTAGATTTTCTCTATTATTAATGAACTATAAATTCTTTAAAATAAATTTAAACTTTATCATATGTTTGTACAAATATATGCAGATAATTGTAAACATTTGCAATTATTTTTTGTATATAAGAATTAGATAGAAAATTACATTTTTTCAGAAAAGTTAAATACAATCGAATCCACATTAATTTAATATCTTGTTTTTTTTGTTTCTAAGCAAATTAATAAATAGCATTCTACCACATATTTCAAACAGCAATGTACACATGAACTTGTTTCTCCATCTGTCTCCTCACCAGCATCTGCTATTATCAATTATCTTATTTTGGCCATTAAATAAATGGATAGTGATCAGCTGGGCATATTTGTGTGGTATATCTTTTTATTTATTTTTATCTTTTTACTCATTTTCATTTGATTTGTTTTAAAGTTTGCAGATATCAGATTGTATTATGTGTATATAGTTTTATTTATAACTTCTTGGAGAAGTTGTTGGTGAAATACAACCAACTTTTTACATCCTTTGCTCATTGCTATTAGATAAAAGTAAAAATAAACTTGCATGCTTACCCTGTAATCTAAAACCATGTTGAATTCATTCATTAGGTCTCAGGACAGTTTTATAGATTTGTTATAATTGTCTATATAAAAATCATGCGATTTACAAAAAAGCCATTTTGTCTTTTTTGTATATGGTGTGTGAACCTTTTATTTCTTTTCCTTTTCTAATCTTAAAAAGGAAAAGCAAAATACAGTCTTTTCCACTATGAGTGTTAGTTATAAGCCTTTTTGATGTGCCCTTTAAAAATTGAGAAGTGTAACTATTATTTTTTACTGGAGATTTTCATCAAGAATGGGAGTTGAATTTTGACAAATACTTTTCCATGCATTAATTGATATTAACACTCAATTTGTCTATAGGGCATTTGCCTTGCACATGGCCGACCCGGGTTCAATTCCTCCATCCCTCTCAGAGAGCCTGACAAGCTATCAAAAGTACCTCGCCTGCACGGCAGTGCCTGGTAAGCTCCCTGTGGCATATTCGATATGCCAAAGACAGTAACAAGTCTCACAATGAAGATGTTTCTGGTGCCCTCTCGAGCAAATTGATGAACAGTGGGACAACAGTGCTACAGTGCTGTTAAGTATTGTTAGGTATTGAGACCATGACTAGCTGTGATATGGAATTACTCCTGGCTCTATGCTTAGGGATCACTCCTGGCAGTGCTCAAGGAACTACACATGATGTCAGGGATTGAATTGGGCTCAGTTATGTATAAGGCAAGAAATGTCTTGTTCTAGTTCTATATTATTTATTCACTAGCTCTATATTATTTATGTTCTGTGGATTTATTTTTGAAATTTAAGCAGCCTTGCATTCCTGGAGTCAACTACATTTGATCATGATGTAGATATTAGGGGACTTCATGTTATTTAGTCTTTGTATATTTTTTGTGTGTTTTCTTAATAATTTGCTAATGATTTTTACATCTATATTTGTGAGGTAAATTTATCTGTAATTTTCTTCTTTGTAACATTCTATGATTTTGGAATCAAGATAATGTTAGCATCATAAAAATAGAGTGAGCATTTATTTTTATATTTTATATTTATAAACATTTATTTATAAATGTTTATAAATATATTATATTTAAAATAATTATTATATTTATATAAATTAATATTTTATAGTTACATTATATTTATTTATCTTCTAATTTCTGGAAGATGTGCAGAATCAATGATAGTTCTTTTCTGAAATGTGTATGGGATTCTTTAATGAAAACATCTATTTGGACACATCTCCTTAGAAGTCTTAAATTATAAATATTATTCTTTTAACAATGTGCTATTCAAAGTACTTATTATATACTGTATGTGTTGTGTGTGCATTTTTTAAAAGATTTGTTTACTCTAAAATTATTAATTTGTGAATAGTATGTGAGTAGTGCTATACAATGTTCTATGTACTTTTGTACTACTTTTGTTTTCTTTATAAATCACATTAGATTTATATTGATATTTCTTTTCAAAAACAGCTATTTTACTGACATTTCTTTTTTTCTATTTCAAATATATTTTCTTCCTTTTCTAACCTTTACTACTGCACTGTTTACTTTTTTTAATTTTACTTTGCTCTAATTTCTTATGTTTGTGAAGAGTAGAAGTTTAGATTACAGATTACCTTTCTTGTTTTCTCATGAATATACCTGGCACATGAATTTTTTTTCCTCAACACCAAGTTTCTTGTTAATGTTATGTAGGTTGAGACTTTCTGCTCCCCATTGATCTCCACTGATAACTCTGAGTGGATGAGCTAAGACTTGCCTCCTCTAACACAAAGTCTGGGAACTTGTTTCCTTGGAGTAGTAGTTAATGTCTTCACTTTCCTTGGAATTCCTCAGGCATCCATCCAGTGGAATGCCTGTGTAGGAGATTTCATAATTGCCAGGTGAGGGAACGTGCAGATTTCCCACTGTGCCTTGTCTAAAATAACCACGTTCAGAAGATTAGGACAACTCACTACAGCCAAACAAAGGTGAAAGTTTGGCCCCCCAGTCAGCTTTCCTTGGCTTGGGTGGGTGTGAAACCAGAGTTTATTTTGCCTTTCATTGTTAGGCTGAGGGAGTATAGTTGCTATGTGAAAGTATGCCATCTTTTTAGACTGTTCTTTTCTAGTCTTTTGCCTTGAGAGGACACACACACTTCCGTTGTATAGTTTTTGTGTGCCCATTGTCATTTCCGGATTATTCAACTTTTTCAGCTCTAAGCATGGACCTCGTAAAGCAAAAAAGAAAACCCAAAAGTATGTCACCATGTATTTCCTTAAGTCCCAAACTCCACAGTTTGTCTACTTTCTCACCATCTTTTAAAATAATCTTAAGCATGTATTTTATAAGATACACTATACTTTCTGAATTTTGACGCAGATACACAGAAAGAGTAGGGATAAACATAGCTACTTTATCTTCCCAGAGGTAAAGAGCAAGAATTCCATTTTTTGTTTGATCTCATTTACTTCCATTCTATTCCTTTCATTTCCTTGTTCTTCTGTGATTTGTTTATTCTTAGCCCTTCTCCTTTCTCCTCCTTTTCCCTCTGTTCTTCTCGTCTTCTTCTTTTTCGTTGTAGTCACAGACTGGAGCAATAGCACATCAGGTAGGGCGCTTGCCTTGCACATGGCCACCCCTGGTTTGATTCCTCTGTCTCTCTCAGAGAGCCCTGCAAGCTACTGAGAGTATCTTGCCTGCACAGCAGAGCCTGGCAAGCTACCCATGGTGTATTCGATATGCTAAAAACAGTAACAACAAGTCTCATAATGGAGACGCTCTGGTGCCCCATGGAGCAAATCAGGGCGACAGTGCTACATTGCTACAATTGTCACAGCTTCTCAAGTTTCTCCTCAAAGTAATTCTCCAGAAGACTTTAGTAATTTTTTCTGACAGAAGAAATAGAATGGATTTTGGATTTAAATTGAGCAGATCTTGAGTACTGTGTATGTATTATATTCATATATATGTAATTTAGTTAAGTAACTGTGGGTAAGTTATCTAACTTATCATCATTGTGCCTCTAAGTAATTGAAAATTTAATGAAGTTTACATATTAATTATCAATGTAATTCCTGATACATAGTGAATTCTCTATAAAATATTAATTTAATCTGGAATAACTAAATCTCAGTGTCCTCTAGCCATCAAATGCTACTTTATCCAGATTTGCTTTGTTTTATTTCATAAGGTCAATATACGACTGTCATTGTTTTATTGTTGCTATTAACAAAGTTATTAGGATTTTCTGTGTCCAATAAATAGGTTTCTAAAACAATCAAATGGGGTTTTTTGCTATTATATTAGCATTATGATCATCTCTGTTCAATTCATTTCCATTTTATCATAGTCAAGTTTCTAAAAATTATTTCATTAACAAATGTATATTTTCAAGTACAGAATCATAATCTTTTATTTTTAATGCTGTGTATCATATCTAACATAAAACATAGTGTGTTATTATGACTGCTTTGCTTTTCCCATGCTTACAAGAGAAAGATTGTTTAAGAAATGTCTAGATTATAGTTGATGATGGTTAATTTGCAACAAAATTATTTCAAATCTTATCATTTCATGTGAAAGCCACCTCAACTAGTGATAATTTTAGAAAATTATCTCCTTGTGGTTATTTACCTATGATTCAGTACACTATGAATTTGATGAATTAAAATGCTAAGAAAAATACAAAGGTCATTTTAGAATTGCAAATACACAAACAAAATGTTTATTTAGAAAACCAAGTGATAGTGAAAGATGAATTTATTTTAGATATAGAAGTATTACACATATTACCAGTATTTTATAATTGATTTTTATATTTACTTACCAAAACATCTTAAATTTTAAATAAAATATATTACAATTTTAAAATCATTTTTGCTTCCTCCTTTCTGATGAGCATGTAAATTCCAAAGCAAAATTATATTTTTTACTTGTGTTTGTGTTTTTGTCTACTGGTAATATAAGTGATTCAAAATATTATGTTTAATTACTTTTCTTGATTTATCAATTTTAAATGTTTCTCATTGTTTTGTATATTGGTAATGAGAATTTAGTCTTTTATCTAACTCCCTTATCTAGTTCTGACATGATAATGTCATAGCACTGTAGCAATTTCATCCCGTTGTTCATTGATTTGCTAGAGCGGGCACCAGTAACCTCTCCATTGTGAGACTTGTTACTGTTTTTGGCATATCGAATACGTCACAGAAAGCTTGCCAGGCTCTGCTATGCAGGCGGGATACTCTCGGTAGCTTTCCAGGCTCTCCAAGAGGGACAGAGGAATCGAACCCAGGTCGGTCACATGCAAGGCAAATGCCCTCTCCACTGTGCTATAGCTTCAGTTTGATGTCATAATATAATAAAATTAAGTTACTATCGATATTCAAATTTTATTCCTTGTTAAACCAAAACTCAGAGCAATGTTTGCCTTGGGTTAATTGACATTATCCATAAGTGCTGTAGGGGCCCTGGGTACTGTCAACAGGGTCAGAGGTTGAATTTGAGGATCTGAGAATGTGGTACTGCTCAGATCCTGTGGTGCCTTTGATTTCCTTTTTTTCTTTCTTTTTTTTTTTTTTTTTTGCTTTTTGGGTCACACTCGGTGATGCTCGGGGGTTACTCCTGGCTCTGCACTCAGGAATTATTCTTGCCGGTGCTCAGGGAACCATATGGGATGCTGGGAATCGAACCGGTGTTGGCCGCGTGCAACGCAAATGTCCTACCCGCTATGCTATTGCTCGAGCCCTGCCATTGATTTCTATTCCAACACTTGCAGTGCTTAGAGGTCTCTAGATTCTTCCGTGGGAGAACCTTCAATTTTATTTTTATTTTTTTACTGAATCACAGTGATATAAACAGTTACAAATCTGTTCATGATTGGGTTTCAGTCATAAAATGTTCGAACACCTGTCCCTTCACCATTGTCTATTTCCCACCACTGATGTCCCCAGCTTCCCTCCTCCTCCCAGTTTCTCTCCTCACCCTCCCCACTTGCCTTTTGATGGGAAATTTTTCTCTCTTTCCCTCTCTCTCTGCCCCCCCTTTGTTCTCTCTCTTTCCTTTTGGTTTGCAATGCAGATAATGATGAAAGGTTATTAGGTATGTTCCTTTACTTACTTTCAACACAGTTTTAGTTCGAAATGATCATTTCCAAATATTCTTGTCATATTGGTCCCTTCTCTATTCTAACTGCCATTCGTCCCACACACACTCTTGTGACAAGCTTCCATCTAGTGACCTGTCCTCCTGACCACTATTTCTTCTGACCTTAGATACTATTCTCTGTCTATGTGTACATATATATATACATATATACACATACAATATTTATATTACATATAAACAAAAAATATATTTTATATTTATACAATATATATTTATAATATATATTATATTGCACAAATGAATGCAATCATTCTATATCGGTCTTCATTCTGACTCATTTCACTCAGCATGATACTCTCCATGTTCATGCATTTAGAAGCAAATTTCATTACTTCATTCTTCCTAATGGCTGCATAGTATTCCATTGTGTAGATGTACCATAGTCTTTTTGACATGCCCTCTGTTCTTGGGTTACTAGAAATTGAGATTCTATTTGAAGCACCTCTGGGCTCACAATACCACTTCTGGGAATATACCCTTGGGGTCAAAAAAAAAAGACAGAGTAGAAATGCTATCTGCACTTTTATGTTCATTGCAGCACTATTGACAATAGCCAGAATCTGGGAAAAAACCCATGGGAGCACCTTGTGGTGCTGGGAATTGCATGCAGGAATGCTTGTTAACTATTGTGTTATCTTCTCAGGCTTTCCATTGATTAAATTTTTACTTAACTTTTTGTTTGCTTGGTTTTTATTTTTGATCACTGTAGGATAACATTGGTTTGTCCTTTCTCCCTTGCCAGAGGGAGCTTAGGTCAGTTAGATCACTCCCATCACAGTGCTCCCATTCCTCTGTGTTTATTTGGAACCTCTTTTTTTGTGCTCTGCTTCCCCAGCCAATTGTCCCTTTTATCCCCTAATCAGATTCTGTTGACTTGTAATATTGATTTTCTCATCTCCTTAAGTCTTTTGCATAGCTAATTCACAACAATGTCCTTTTGTATGGACAGAGGAAGACAATTAATGCTCTGCTTTTGTAACTTGGGAGTCAATCGACTCCAAATGATATTCATTCCTGGACATCCTAGCACCCCAAAAGCAGGGTCCCAAGGAGGAACTGGATGGACTCAAGCAGTGAGCTACCCTGACATCAAAATTGGCCTGGTTAAAGAGCCATGATGCTTAACTATAAGAGCATGGTTATGGACAAATTCTGTCATGATCCAAAAAGTAATAACTAGATTTGGACCCTACTAGGGTTAGGAATGATTAATTCGGCCTGAGCAAGGTAGTCTGTCTGTGGCAAGATGTCCCCAGGAAAGTCTCCCTACAAGCTCAATGTATCTCTTATTGTGTCCATACAAAATAACTAATATTAAGAAGTAGAATTAAGATGTTAATTAAGATGTTTATTCAGTTATTGGACTAAGAAAAGGAAAAGAAAGGAAGAACAGAACACCCATAGGTAGTATTTCAGTCCTTGAGCCTGATGGGCTATCAAGAAGGGCTCTTGATATGTTGATTTTGCTACCTGGGGTGTGGTTTCTACCTTGAGGGGGGGTAGCTGGGGAAAGGAGAGAGAAGGAGAGAGAGAGAAAGAGAGAGAGAGAAAGAGAGAGCGCAAGTTGCTAGTTGCTTTTTTTCCTATTTGTTTTCATTTTTATATTCAAAATTAGAGGTTATTGTCAATTTTCTAATTTTACCCAATTTAGTCACAGAATAAATCTATAGTAAGGTTTGGTAGATATATTACATGATGTTGGCAATAAGAATATCATGTTTTGGTATTTATTGGCTTCACACATATTTTTTCAACAAATTCTCTAAATTTAGTGCCTTTAACACACGATAATACTCAATTTAAAAAAATATTTTTGTTTTAAAACAAACTATTTTTCTTCTTAATGATTTTCCTCTTTTTGAGTGTACTTAATTTTTAATTTTGGACCAAGAAACCAAAAACTATCAGTTAAATCAAAATAACATTTATTATGGCATCTCTCAAGAATTTTATGTCAGAATTCTGATGTATGACTAACATCAGCCTCTGTACTCAGTCCAATCAACCAGCAAACCACATTAATTTTTCTTATAGTTTCAATCTGTTTATATATGAAGAAACCAATAATACAATCCAGATTACCATCCTTTACTTAGATTCCTGACTCTTTACAATTATTATCACTGGTAGCTAAAACTCAAATTCTAACATCACTGATAGAATACTCATATCACAATCATGGATAAAACCATTATAGCTGTCTATTCTACTTAACATAAAGGCAAAAACTGTTATCAGGGTCCATAGGGTATTGTGTCGTCTAAACTGAGCTAATTTCTCAATGCTGTTTCTTATGGCTTTGTTGATATTATTTTAGTTTCCCCCTCCCCCCCGTATTATAACTTTGTCCTCAGCTAAGGTATTGACTCAATGATTTTGTCCGGAACCACTGAATTCTCTCTTCTAAAATACCTATGATGTATAATATAAACATGTCATCTTTTTTAATAAATTCCAATTTTCTTTATTATTACTTCTCTGAAAATCCTTTTTAAAATTTTTGCAAATTGTAAAATGATGGTGGTATACTATTTATATTCACTGATTTTGCCAGATGCTGTTTATAGACCAAATTTTCTGTTTAAAAGTTTGTTTCCACTTTTTAATTTCCTGTTTTACATAACCCACATGATTTTAATTGTATCACATATACTTTAGCTCAATTTGTCTTTAAGAGTTTAAGCACTACTTAGCCCCAGGAAAAGAATGGAAATCCCAGAAAGGGTTGAGAATTTTGTTCCACAAGAACAATCAGTGCTGGCATGGATGTGGGGAGAAAGGGACTCTCTTTCACTGTTGGTGAGAATGCTGACTGACCCAGCCTTTTTGGAAAACAATATGGGCATTCCTTCAAAAACTAGAAATTGAGCTTCCATAGGACCCCACAATACCACTTCTGGGAATATATCCCAAGGGTGCAAAAAAGCACAGTAGAAATGACATCTGCACCTGTATGTTCATTGCAACACTGTTCACAATAGCCAGAATCTGGAAACAAACCCGAGTGCTCGAGAACAGATGATTGGTTAAAGAAACTTTGGTATATCTATACATTGGAATACTATGCAGTTGTTAGGAAAGATGAAGTCATGAAATTTGCTTAAAAGTGGATGGTCATGGAGATTATCATGCTGAGTGAAATGAGTCAGAAAGAGAAGAATAGACATAGAATGACTGCACTCATTTGTGGACCATAAAATATAATATGAGACTAATACCCAAGAACACTAGAGACAGTGCCAGGAATATTGCTCCAAAATTGGAAGCCTGCCTTATGAGCTGGGGGAGAAGGCAGCTGGGCTAGAGAAGGGATCACTAAGTCAATGATGATTGGAGGAATCATTTGGGATGGGAGATGTGTGCTGAAAGTAGATAAAGTGCCAACCGTGATGGTCTCTCGTAATCTCTTTTGCAAATCATAATGCCCATAAGTGGAGAGAGAGTAAGAGAGAAACTATCTGCCATAGAGGCAGGGGGAGATGTGGGACTCTGTGTGTGTGTGTGTGTGTGTGTGTGTGTGTGTGTGTGTGTGTGTGTGTGTGGACGGCTACAGATACTGCAGACACTAGTGGTAGAAAATGTACACAGGTAAAGGGATGGGTGCTCGATCATTGTATGACTGAAACTCAAATATGAAAGCTTTGTAAGTGTAATTCATGGTGATTCAATTTTAAAAAATAGAATTTTGTTGCATTTGTGGCTCCGGTATGTGGGGACCAGGACTATTTCTCTGAGCATGGGGTCACTGGAACTGAAAAGTTCCATCCTAGCCTCCAGCCCATCTCTGACCCAAAAGTCACGCCCTCTACCCCCCCTCCCCCAGTGCCATCTTGCCGCACTCAGCAGTGAAGAATCCTGGCTGGTGGGCAATGCAACACCGGAGAATGATCCGGGCCTCAAACGGAGTTGATATCACCGGGGTGCCCCAGATGGAAGTAGTGCAGTCTCCTCACCTTCTCCAGATGGAATCCTGGCCACCGGGAGCTTCTACAAGCATGGCTCCGGTATGTGGGGACCAGGACTGTTTCTCCAAACCGCATGGCCGCTTATGTGGCTTATGCGGCCGTGCAATCTTTCTTGATATACAAAGTGAGCAATGGAAAATCGATGATCTAACATCTGCCCCTAGAAGGCAGGCTTGAATGTTAGTGTTGAATATCTAAGCAAAATATAATGCCCCAAACTATAGAGAGAGCCCCAGAGGGAGGCACACAAACCAATTTCGGAACTCAGTGGCTTCTGGCAGAAATGCCTCTAGACTGCGAACTAAGCTATGGCCCTGTGCCGCCCCGGGGAGGGGAAAGAAAAGTTTTTGTCCCTCAGCCTTTCCTTTCGGTAGTGGCAGCATGGCAAACGCCATTTCCAGAGCCCATTGGACGGAGGTACGAGTTTGCAGTCATGGGGCACATGGGAAATCTCTGGATGGGGGAGTGGTACTGGTGTTGCTCCCTGCCCAGACAAGAGCCCAAATGGTCACCCACAAACGGCTCCTCTGCTTCTGAACAGCCATGATCCCAGAGGCACACAAACCAATTTCAGAACCCACCAGCTTTTGGCAGAAATCACTCTGGACTTAATTACTAAAATACCAGAAATCCAAATTCATATGCTCTTCATTATCAGCAATATTACCTAATTATCATATGATGCCTTTTCGGCAGGTCTGATTGTTGGGGGGAAATTCCAAATAATAATTGTGGGTTTTCTGTTGGAACATTGAATGTAATCAAAATAAAGAGAGAGTAAAGTTAAAATCATCAGTCACACAGGCGGGGGGGGGACAGGGGGGGCGCATACTGGGCTTCTTGGTGGTGGAACACGTGCATCCCTGGTGAAGGGATGGGTGTTTGATCATTGTATGACTGAGACTTAAACCTGAAAGCTTTGTAACTTCTCACTGTCATTCAATTTAAAACAATAAATAAAAGATTTTAAGTAATTTCTCATTATGGTTATGGAATATCAGAAAATATGAGCTCAATGTCAGTGTGTCTTCACATTTTGTTCTAGGAAGACATCTGAAGGAAAAGGGATATTTGAAAGCTAAATTTTGTTTACTGTTTATTTCTTTGCTTATTAATTTTTACTTATTTGATCCTAGAGAAAATTTTCAAAGTCTCAAACATAAGAAGATGTAGGAGAGAATAAAGAAAGGCACTGAGATTAGAGGCATCTGAAGTCCTCAGGACTACTTGAGGAATCTCCTGACAACATTCTCCGGTGGACCTCCTGTAGGAGACACATACCAAAAGATGATTGGTTGTCTCAGCTCTACAATTCTCTTAGCTTAGGTTTCCTGATATTTTTCTGATGACTACTTTACTTTTTCTCCTCATCAATAGAATGATAATCATATAACATTTTCATGTTCAGTTTATTATTTTTTTTTTACAGACAACAGAGATAAAAAAAAAATCTTGACCACTGCATTCTCATTTCTCTTTCTCCCTTTTCAAGGACTAAAGATGTAATTCAGCAGAATGCACAGATGGGGGGGAAACCCACACTGAAGTTAGAGCAGTATAAAGACAGAGGTAAAATGTAGCTGAAATTAAAAAAAAAATAAAATGAAGTGACAGAAATTATTACACATAGTGTGAAGATCACCTACCAAGTAAATGGGTATTATATTAAATTAAAGAGCATAATTTAATTCCATGATATTTTGCAAGCACAGAAATACCTTACTAAGGAACCCCTGTTTCTAAGCAGCAGAAACCTCACTGGCTTTCCACTCCCCATCAGTTCAGATTCACATTTTAAAGTTACAAAAATAATTTTTGATTAATTATTTCTTAATCTGGGTATTAATAAAGAAACAAAAATAATTTGTTGATACTGACAACCTACATTTTCTATTATATAATTATATATATGGGCTGGAGCACAGAGGGTAGGGTGTTTGCCTTGCAAGCAGATGACCTGGGTTCAAGTCCTCTGTCCCTCCAATAATTTCTTCCTTATTCTTACACCAGTATTAATTCTAGAAATGCTGAGATAGGTTTAATTACCTCTTTTTTGTTATAGTTGGAAAAATTGTAACTTGGCAGTTTTAGTCATTCTTCTTACTTATTACAGCGGGTAGGACATTTGCCTTGCATGCAGCCGACCCGAGTTCAATTCCTCCGTCCCTTTCAGAGAGCCTGGCAAGCTACCGAGACTATCTCACCTGCACAGCAGAGCCTGGCAAGCTACCCATGGTGTATTCGATATGCCCAAAACAGTACCAACAAGTCTCACAATGGAGACGTTACTGGTGCCCACTCGAGCAAATAGATGAACAATGGGGCGACAGTGCAGCGCAGTATTCAGAAATTAAATTTCTAAAGTCATGCCCACATTTATTTACTCCAAATTCAGATGTAAGGCATAACTTTACAAAGGTATACTTATGCACTAGAGAACATAATATCTGGGGTTAGTTTACATTTTATAAAATGATTTTATCATGCTTAACAATAGATATAACCTCAAGGGATCTAGTTTAACACCTCTGCATCTCTGTTTGATTTACCAAACTCTGTAAACAGTTCCAATGGTGTCCTGGTACCAAAGAGATCACCACCAATCATTTATTTTAAACTCAGCCCCTTTCCCTCTAGTAACCATCATAGTTGTCAGTATGTCTATGACTGAGCTTTGTTGCATTATTTTTTGCCAGTTTATTGTTTATATTTCACATGAGTATAAAAATACGGCAATTTCCTTTAATTTTTCATTTTATTTGGCATGATCATCTCAAGTTTACTCACTTATCTCAAGAGACACAATTTTATATTTTTAATGGCAGAGTAATATTCCACAGAGTGTGTATAAGTTCCATATTCTTTATATCCTTGCCAGCACTTAGCTTCATATTTTTTTGCTATTTATTCATAATTTATCATGAGGGAATATCAGGGATGTGCAATCATATTTCAGTTAAACTGAATATTACACCTCTATTCCATTAATAGGTTCTGATTCTTACTAAGAGGAAAAGAAATTCCAAAATATCTTTATTTTGAGGGGTTCACTAAATTATTTGAAGGTGGAATTTGAGGAGTTATAATTCTATGTTAAGATGGAAAATGCAATGGAGATGTTTGAGTTTTGCCTTCAGCACAATCTTTAGGGCATTGGTTTTGGCCAATACTGTTTTAGGTTTATATCTCTGCAGATGGTTAATTAATTGAGTGAAAGAAATTAAAGGTACATAAATAACCAAACCATATATTAGTCTAGAGTTTAACATGGACACATGTAGATATCAGTAAGTCGATAAAATGCACATCAGATTGGTTATTTTCTTCTAGCAGTGGTAACTAGTCATAGATATTTTTGATGACTCTATGTTAAATTGAATCAATTTATTCCAGTACTTAAAGTCATCTACACGAGTTATTCTATCATTTTTGCTTTGATCTCCTTTTTGAAATTTCACAAAATCATAAAAATGCTGAAAACAAATGCTTTCTTGGACTCCACCCAACTTTCTCAGAAATGCCTCCTATGACACATTTCCTCTGCAGGGGAAGTATCTTAAAAACTTTCTTTGCTTTCTACCCGAGAAAATAACTTTTACATGAAATAATAGTCTTCAATTCTTTTAGTAGCCCCAAGACAGTTATCAAAATGCCTCCCTGAGTAGCACTTTAAATTAAGAATCATCTTCCTCCCTGAGTTCTTGTTAGTTTACTGCTTATTACTTATTTTTGCCTGAAAACTTAAAAGAATTCTGTTTCTCACCTCCTAGGTTTTTGCTAAACATGGCTCATTTACTTAATAAAAATCAGCAAGTATGCTTTATATTTACTAAGTAAATGAAGTGTGGGAGAAGAGATTATTCACTGCAGCTTTCTTTTCTGAAATGGGTGTTCCTAGAAGTGGTCCTAAGCTGCATGTGTGTGTACTTTATCTCTCATTTGAAATTCTGAACTCTGATTGGGTGACATTTGCTATGTGATCTTGGGAAGGTCATTTTAACTCTTGGCTAAAGTCTGCAGGTTTTTCCAATGAGTGTTCAGTGAAGTGTTCTTTCAGTTCTAGTGTAGCTGTAACATTTGATTACTTTATTGTCTAAAATCAAAGACCATTCATTTCTAAGGAAGTTTGCTGAAAGCTCAACCAGACTTACACCCAGTTTGAAGTTATTATAGACCAGATACAAATAATTATGAATTTGTAAACTTAAGAAATCTGAGTTCAAAGGGACTGTCAAGGTCATGGAGCCCAGCCCCCTACAGTGATACCTGAATACCTTCTGCAACATCTCCACCAAGTGGTGAACCTGACCTTAGGTGAATACCTAGCAAACCTTCCTTCCTCCAAAGTCTACCATTTCACTTCCTGTGAACAACTTGTGAATTTTTTTTCCTCCTGGCATTACTTTCTGCTATTGCATTTGAATTTCCACCATTATGGTTTTATTAAAAAGTAAAATTCCACTTGTGCTGAATAATCCTCTAGAGATGACAATGATGGCACAAATATTCTTGTTTTCAGGATAAACAATCCAGTTCTTTAAAGCATGCCTGCTGTGGTAGGAATGAATGTGTTCCTAATTTTGATCACTTTCCTCATAATTCGACACAGATTCTGTAAGTTTCTCTTACTGGCCTGCAAGATAGATCAAATGTTCTAAGTAATCTTTGATGACAGAATTTAGAAAATGATTTTTAGACAGAAAGAAGATATTCAGAAATAAGATTATCACTGAAATATTTTTAAAAATGATTAAAATATGGAAGGGACATTAATATCAGTGTTTTACTTTAAATGAGTCATCACAAAAATGTAAACACTAAATCCTTTTTATTTTAGACTTTAAGATAGTTATGGATTACCTATGATTATATCATTTTCTATGGCTCAAGTGTCCTGCAGTGTCACTCAAGTAAAAAGAATATTTCAGATATATCATATGAGAACTCCAGTTCAACACATAAATGACCAAGATGGAATAACTTCTTGAAAGGCAATTCCCTTCTTGGTTTTCAAGAGGAACTAATTTTTGAAAATCCCAAAGGGATTTGATTTGTGATTATGACCACAATACATAGATACTGAACAAAGTGACAAAGGGTTTTTCTGGCCTCTTGTATAGAAAACAAGAATTATGTGTGGTCAATTTTCTCCAAGAATAGTTTTAGCTTTGCCATGGGGTTATAAGAGACTTGTCTTTAGACCACAGGGAGGGTGGTGTTGACTGAATGTGGGGAAATTCTGAAATTAAGTGACTTATTTGAATGTAAGGGGCTCCAAATGCTGCATAAATAGATTTTTGTACGTATCTTTGTGTGTTGTCAATGGATCAGTCTCAATAGCTTTTTTTTTTTTATTCATGGTGTGCATTTCACCATAGAAGTGCCAAACTTTTTGGATACCTAGCCCATTTATGCCACTAAGCCTCCATTGTCCAAGAATGTCCACAACTGGGCAATTAAACTTTGAAACTGAAAGGCATATTGACAGGAGATATCCTTGAATTGAGGAGCAAAACTGCAGAGTTCTCTGCAGTGACACAGAACATTGTGGAAATGGACTCTTGATGTACTTGATGTATGTTTTGTGGCTTTTAGGTGAATCATACCTGTGAATAACTTGGCATTGCAAGAGAAGCAGTAAGTGAGCTAATAGATACAAAGTAGCTAGAATGTTTAAATGGTAGCAAGTACATGTTTAATTAATGGCTCAGAAATTTTATTTCGGGGTAACTATACTCTAAATCATGTGCTGTAGTGGCTCATATCCATTGCTGCTTCTTATAACTTCAAGATCCTTGGACTCATATGATCACTTCCAGTGAAAAAAATAGTAAAGGAGACATAATCATCCTTGGTTTAAAACACTTGTTCAATTTTTATCTTCCATAGAATATAGTCTCAATTCCAAATGAGTTATATCTCATAATCTGCTGTGACCATACTTAAATCTCCCCCGTTCCTCTTATCATCCATTTATTGATCTTCAAATTTTGAAAACAGAGAAAGATATTCATCTTGTGTTTTATCCATTTTGCTCTTTGTCCCTGAAAAAGATATTTAAAATGCCAAAGGAAAGGCTAAATTATAATATTTAATTCTCATAATCTGGAGTATTAATGGCCTATGAGGTACTGAATTATTTTATTGGCATGTTAGAGAATTGCATTATCCATTTCATAATCATTTTTTGAGACTTATATGAGCCAAGCATAACATTGAGCTATGAGAGGTAAGACAGAATTCCTATATTCAGGTAACTTGGTGTAGGGGGAAGGATGGGAAACAAATGTTAGATAATGTCAGAATAAAAGAACACTCATCTAAAGTTTATTCTAGATTAAACTTTAATCTGTACACCAGGCATATTGTAGTGAATGACCTTTGCAAAAGAACAAGTTATCTATAAATGGAATAAGAGGGTGGGGTGAGTATCCTAAAAAGAGAGATGTGAACCCGACCTGAACTATGACAGGTATATGACTATGAAAATTCTAAGCCTGCTAGGTGAAAAATTTTGTGCAACATTCAATGATGTAATCAGACTTTGTTATAATAACCCAAATACTGCATATGCGTCAAGGTCACCTTCAGATTTTGTGAGGACCCTGAGAGATCAGTATGGAAGGAGGGCTGGGCTAGGAAAGGTTATCTTGGTTTTGGTTTTCTTAGTATTCTGTTGGGCTTCATATTGCAGGAAATAAAATAAGCAGTTCCTATCACATGCAAAATTTAGTCAGCTGTACATTTCAGTGAAATTCCAGTCTAGGATTTGAATCTTCAATGGTTTCACATCACTGACATGTGGCACATATATTTTAAATCAGGACAGGTGTACAAAAGAAAAGAGAAGGTTGCTTGACTTGGCAAACATTGATCCTACTTGGCTTCATTCTCTTTCAAACACCTTGGGACCTAAAGGAAATAAACAGAAAATTGTCCAAAGGTTTCTAACCAATGATTCCACTCCAAGCCTTTTTCTCCTTCATGGTGTTCTCAGCACTAAATCCCTGCTTTGCAATACATCTGCTAAACAAATTCATGTGATCTTAACCACTACACAGAAAAATACATGGAGAGGGCTTTGGAATAGGCAGCTCTGGATCCAAAGCCGCTTCTCAGCCACGTAATGTAATACAATTTCTCTTAGTGTTTGTTTTCTTCCGATTAATTTCTCCCAAACAGAGTTACTAAACTTTAGATATAACCTGCACATAATGAACAGGTAATAGAAAAATGTTAACCATTTGTTATATTGCAGTTATTTATATTTGCTTTTTTTTCTTATTTGTTTGGATTACACCTGGCTGGTGTTCATTGCTTACTTATGGCTGTAGGGCCAGGAATTACTCCTGGCTGTACTCAGAGGACCACATGCAATGCCTGGATTAAACTGGGTTTGGCTGAGTAGAAGGCTATCGCCTTACTCCTATATTATCTACCTGGTGCCAACTGCAGTTGTTTCTACCTCCATGGATGAAGCAGGTAATATAATTAGGATTTTGAGCAGGGTGTGGAGTACTCTGTAGCCTTCTCATAAGAAAGAATGTGTGTTTCATTTACAATGATATATAACTTGTCATTTATTTAAGGATATGGCTGCGTGTTTTCGCATCATGTCTAGTATAGTGCTACCTCAATCCCCACCTAGTCCCTACTCAATCTGGAAATACTTTCTATTCACATCTTCCCTCTAGACCTCCTGCTGGGCTTGATATTTCAGGAAATAAGCAATTCCTATTACATGAAATCACACCTATGGTTAGAAATGTTGATTTAAAAAAACCCTCTGAAAATGAATATAGAGATGACCATTTAGCATCCACCCTCATATTAGTCCAAGAAAAAATAACATTCTAAATACTCAGAATGGGTTGGTATTGTATAAAATGTGGAGAAGATAGGGGGGTTTAAGGGGAAGACCCTAGTGAGAAAAATGATTAGAAGGGGATGTGGTAACTAGAGGGGGCGGGGCAGTTTTCAATTAAGAAAGTCATAAGGAAAGAAACACAGGTGATTCTTCCTGTGGAAACCGGGTAGTTCTCTGTGGTGAATCACCTGTCTGGGGTTCCCCCAAATCATAAATAGCCAGTGGAGACTACAAACCTTTGAATACTGTGTGGGAAAGTGAACCAGAAACCCCGACAGCCCAATTTCTATCTTGCTACTGCCATCTTCTTACTTGCTCTGAGATCTCAAAGTGGGTCTTGGGAGACCTCTACTTCATTTGCTTTTTGGAGTGGGTGTGTTTGGGGGAGAGGAGCATTTTTTACATATAAAAGTTTGTTATAATGTGATTTCTTAACTGACAAAAGAGGAATAGAAAGTGAGACTGAGAAAGATGATGAGAAAATGAATCTGAGCTTCTTCCTTCTCCTGATATACAGAGGGCTTGGATAGAGGAGAAGCGGAGAATGGAACTGAATAAAGCATTCCCTCTTTTTTTTTTTTTTTTTTTTTTTTTGCTTTTTTGGGGCTGGAGCAATAGCATAGCAGTTGGGCTTTCCCCTTTCACGAGCAAACCTGTGTTCGATTCCTCCGCCCTTTTCGGAGAGCCCAGCAAGCTACTGAGAGTATCGAGCCCGCACGGCAGAGCCTGGCAAGCTACCTGTGCATATTGGATATGCCAAAAAAACAGTAACAATAAGTCTCTTAATGAGAGATGTTACTGGTGCCCGCTCGAACAAATCGATGAGCAATGGGATGACAGTTTTCATTCTGGGTCACACCCAACAGTGCACAGGGGTTACTCCTGGCTCTGCACTCAGGAATTATTCCTGGTGGTGCTGGGGGACCATATGGGATGCTGGGAATCAAACCCAGGTTGGCGGTGTGCAAGGCAAACGCCCTAATGCTGTGCTATCGCTCCAGCCCCTCATTCCCTCTTTTTTTAAAAAGAATTTTTATTAGTGAAACACCATGCGGTACAGTTGTAGACTTACAAACTTTCATGCTTGCATTTCAGTTATACAATGATTGAGTACCTATCCTTCCACCAGTGCCTATTCTACATCACCGATGATCCCAGTATACCTCCCACCACCCCAACCCCACCCACTCCCCACCCCACCTCTGTGGCAGGGCATTCCCTTTTGTTCTCTCTCTCCTTTTGGGTGCTGTGGTTTGCAATAAAGGTATTAAGTGGCCATCATAAAGCATTTCCTCTAATCTAGAATCCTTGAGTCCAGTCAGGGATGAAGCTAAGAAAATGACCCAGAGGGCCAGAGATTACTTTGAAAATAGGGTGGTAGTCTGAGTTTTGTTCTCCACCCATTTAGTCAAGACAAAAGAGATGCCAGAGCATGTCAGAAGATTGGGTGAATGATTCCCTTACTTTGTTCCCTTTTCTTCATCCTGGTCCAAGTTTTCTGGATTTGGGAGATGGAAGTAAATATGATTTTTTCCTCCCCCACTTTCACTAGGTAAAAATATCACATCCTCCCTTGGGGGAAATCCATCTCTAACAAGACACATTTTTTAATAAACACCTCAGTGATGATTTAGCAAAATACTAACATTTTCAGAACTGTGATTTTTATTTATTCTCAACTTAATAATGGTTCAAAAATACAGTGATGATAATGGTGATGATAACAATAATGACTTCAACAATAATGAGTACAATGGTGATGATGCTAACTCTATAGTTAGGATTGCTTTGGGCTGACAGAATACTCAGAAGATAAGGTGCTTGCTGTGCAGGAGACCAACCCAAGTTTGATCCCAGCACTGTATATGTCCTCCAGAGCATTGCTAAGAGTGATTCCTTAGCACAGAGTCCTGAATACTGTTTGATATGCCACCAACCAGGACAAAATCAGAACACAGTATATGTGAAGAACTTTGAGCATGTAGGAAATATTATTGACTCTGTTGATATGCTAGTTTTATAAATGACTTCTTTAAAATACAAACCTCCTCTCACAAATGAGACAATTTTATAACAAAAAATAGCTTATAAGGTGTATCTGATTTTAGAGTCTCAGCTTCTATTTATTATTAATTTATTATTAATTTCATTTTTAAAAATGTTTTTAGTTGTTATGAATGACAACATTAATCATGATTGGCTTTCAGGCATACAATGATCCAACACCAATCCTTTCACCAGTGTCCAATTCCCTCTGTCACTATCCCTCAGATACAATCCCCTCTGTAATATCCACCAGCATTCCAAATCTGGCTTTTCAATACTCTGCCTACACCCTGTGTAGCCTCATGGACTTAGAATCTTGGCCTTATACTATTATCTGTCAGAAAAAGGTGAATGGGATATCTGGTGATGTCTGTACTTCCACAAAGACAAGCGCAAATGAAGAAGTTGGAGGTGATGAATTTGAGGAGAAAAAGATGCTAAATCTCTGAGCTCAGTAATGCATTGCCTTAGAATAGAACTGTGACTATGTGACCAAAACAAGGACAATTTATCTAGTTGAAATCAGCAGAGCATAAAACAGCTGCTGATAAAAGAAGATGATCTAGATTGCATTCCACCCAACCTTATTCACTGTCTCATTTATCCTCATAAAAGCAAAGAGAGAAAAAGAAAACATACACTTTTGAGTGATTCCAGTTAGCATTTGCATCTTACTTCATAGGGATTCCAATATCTCCAGTATTTATCATTCCACTTCTCCATTGGTGGTATTTTCTATCCCATCCACCCTCTACAGAATTCAGGTAAATATTTTAAAAATTCATTCATCAGTCATTCTCAATAGCTGCACATGTTGAAAACTGCAGATAAACTGTCCTGTCTCACACTTCATAGGTACAGGTGAATTTTTAACATAGACTCAATGTGGAAGAAAAGCAATTCTGCCCAGAAGTATCAAGGAAAGAAGACAAGTAAGACAAGCAGCTTTGCAACCTCCCTCCCTTGATTTCATGCATTTTTGGAGCTTCTTTCTGAAAATTTAATTGGCAGCTCTATCATGACCCCCATTTCCTTTACAAACTTCTTGCTAAGTGAGATTCCCACCAAAAAAAAAATGAGACTTATCAGAGCTTAATTCTGATAGAAACAGAGTTTGGTGCTCTTTGGAGGCCCTTGGGTTTTCTGAACTGAGGCACTATATATAGCTGTGCTTCAGTTCCTATCTACAGCAAAACCCAGCTTCCTCCTTTCTCTGAAAAAGTGCCTGGGTTCACAAGAAAGAGGCCCGCCAACCTCTCCCCAGATCAGTGTGGGCTGCCTTTCAGAAGGCCACAGGCACAATCTATCTCAGGTGGAGGGGAAACGAAATCCTTTACCCTCTTATACTGGCCCAGCTTAGTCCTGACAGTCCTCCTGTACCCGCAGCCTTCTTCCACATCCTTTCTCTCATTTCTCTCAATTACTCCTTCAGTGCTGGAGTCAGTGTGCTATGTAATAGTTTCAAAGAGGGCATCGTCTTCACAAGAGCTTTCGTTCTTTTTTACTATTCAGGTTTCATATTTTTAATTGAACTTAAATGAATTTTTGCAAGTGAGGAACACCGGGAAATGAAAGAACACACAGGAGCCAGCACTATACTCGAGCTTCACAATCAACTTCCTCATACTTACATGGTATCCTGAATATATTAAAAATGTGAAAGTGTTCTTAGTAGATTATTGTTATTTTTAAATTTATTTTATTCTTTAATTAGTGAATCACCATGAAGGTACAGATACAGATTCACACATTTTCCAGCTTGTGTTTCCCTCATACAATGTTCGCAAACACATCCCTCCACCAGTGCCCATTCTCCACCACCAATAAGCCCAGCATCCCTCCCCAGTCCCATCTCCCCTCCACCCTACCCTGCCTCTGTGGCAGGGCATTCCCTTTTGTTCTCTCTTTCCAATTGGGTGTTGTGGTTTGCAATAGGGGTATTGAGTGGCCATTGTGTTGTTTCTACTAGTAGATTATTATTAAGGTGTTGAAATCAACCAAACATTATAAAAAGTAGTTTAGCTCTTACAAACTGGATGCTGAGGAATATTATTGCCAGACACTAAAGTTACATATTTTATACATTTCTACCCCACAGAATGTTATGTGCATTGGTAGTAAATAATTTCTTACTTATAATAGCTGAACCTCTTATTACCCAGGGAGTGGAGTCACACTCAATGATGCTCTAAGATATTTCTGGCTCTATGTCTGGGGATCATAATCACCATTTCTGATCAATCATGCAGAGCTGAGGATACAACTATGGTCATATCTGGCCCCTGGACCTCTAAAGTAGCTTTAAAAAATAAGAATGACAGGCTATTGATAATATCTAATCACTGGGATAAAAACATGTTTTCCAGTTTTCTCTATTGCATTATTATGATGATTTATTTCACATTTATTAAGCTGTTGTAGAAAATATGTCATTTAAAATGGTGTGAACTTCATAAAAACAAAAAGTAAAATGAAAAAAGTAAATATAACAATTAGATGGCACCAGCCAAATCCAAAAGGAGGAACTATCTTTACAACTAGTTGTTATTTTTTAAATGTTATGATTTCACAAAAAAGACTGAAAAACACAATTCAAATAATAAGAGAAATTATGTTTAAATTTAGAAAATGATCCCAAATTATTGCTGAAATATTGAGATAATTGCTGATGTTTTACTGTAACCAGAGGATAGTTAAAAATATTCTGTGAATATTGAACTGTCTGGTTTTTAATTATACTGTGATTGTGGACATAAATGTCCTTACTCTCAGGAACTACCTACTTAAATACTTAGCAGTAAAATGATAAAATATTGGCAGAGCTCTGCTACTTGCTTTGGGAAAACTATGTTTATCCACCTATTTACATGGCTATTTAAGCATCTCTGTAACTGAGCTAGACCTCTTCCTCTGCATGTTTTTAAATCCTGACTGATTCCTATATGAATTGAATGCAGACTCTGTGTCCACATGATGATCATTGTTAATTTCGACGTATTCTGGATTCTGATCCACTGAGGCAGACCCAGTTTCCAATACTGACACCAGGTACCCACACCAGTTGGTCAAAGCTCTAGTTCTACCACCCATAGCCCAGTGTACATTGCTAACATACGGAACAGGCAAAACAACTCAGAATTCCAAGTGCAAGGCCTCTCATGGACAACATCAGACAGTTCACTCAGAATATCTGGATGGCCTGACTGGTAAACAATCTTGACTTGGACTGTACTCTATATAGACTGTAAGAGATGCCTACTTGCCAAAATGTGTCCACATCAATACAACATCAATGCAACCAGGATCATGAATGCTTAAGAAAAGCTAATTCCACAAAAGGAAATTTAAAAACTCCATTGGGGGCTGGAGTGACAGCACAGCAGGTAGGGCGTTTGCCTGACTGATCCGGGTTTGATTGGGTTTGATCCCAGTTATCCCTGAGCACCACCAGTAGTAATTCCTGAGTGCACCAGCAAGGAATAACCCCTGAGCATCACCGGGTGTGAACCCCCCAAAGGAAAAAAATAGACTAGTGACTGACCATAAAAAGGGATAAGTGGATAACAAAGAATTTAGAATAAGTCTCTTAAAGAAATTCAGAATGCTATTGATTCATGACTAAGTCTCTGAGGAGATGCAGGGAAAATTCATAGATGCACTGGCTCCCCCAGCTGAAAACTCTCAGTGACCTCAGGTGGGGGGGTGTGCTGGCTGAGTCACTGCAGTTCCAAAGCCCTGGCAGCCACCCCCACAAGCCACTACCGTAGCCACACCAAGGACTCAACCCTACTGCTTCAGTAATGCTCTATGCAGGGACACCAACTGCAAAATATTTCAGGTGCCCAGGTGCCAAGACTGAGAACTCTGGGGCCTCCTCAAAAGGGAGCAGGCAGTCTCCCCCTGCTCACCATACTTTCTGAAGTTCCAGTAGCTTTCTTCCACAGCTGCCACCATGTAAACTCAGTGGCTCCGATTATAGATCCTGAAGTCTCTGGACTGTGTCTCCAATTTCCTCAATACTGAAATTCCAGCAGGAACACCCCAAATTAGATGGAAAAGTAACATAAACTCAACTAAACTCAAGAAGTGAAAAAGAATAAACTAGCAATGAACAGCTTAGTAAATTTTCAGACAAGGACTTAACCGCCCTGTGGTGAAATATGGCAACTTTCACATTAAAAATGGAATTAGGGGCTAGAGCAATAGCACAGCGGGTAGGGAATTTGCCTTGCATTCGGCCCACCCGGGTTGGATTCCCAGCATCCCATATGGTCCTCTGAGCACCGCCAGTTGTAATTCCTGAGTGCATGAGCCAGGAGTAACCCCTGTGCATTGCCGGGTGTGACCCAACCCCCTCCAAAAATGGAATTTAAACCTAAAAAAGAAATATAAAACAATACAAAATACACACAACTAAATATATTCTAAAAATGTATTAGCAAAGTGAGTTCAACAGAGAAATATAATTGTTCTTTAAAAATATTAGAAACCTAAGAGTTGAAGAATACAATAAATGAAAAAAATTACCAGAGATACTTGAAAAAAATACCAACCATTTTATACTACAAAAGAAAGGATCACTATACTAAAAAGACACTCTAGAGACTGGATGAAAATATTTGCACACCACTTATCTGATTAATATCCAAGACATATACAACTCCTGTAAAACAGCAACAAAATCCCCCAAAAATAAACCCCATCAAAAAAATGGGGACAAGAGATTAACAGAAACTTCCTCAAAAAAGACTGAAAATATATGACATTCATATATTTTTAGCTATATGATATATGAAAATAGCTTTATATCACTACTCATGAGGGAAATGCAAATAAAGACAATAACTAAATATTACCTTATAGCAATGAGATTAGCACACATCAAAACGAACAAAAACAACTAGTGTTGGAGTGAATATGGGGAAAAAGGATCTTTCATCCATTGCTGCTGATTGACCTTTTCTTTTGAAATGATATTGACATTTCATAAAAAACTAAGATTTGAGTTTCTGTATGATTTAGCAATCCCATTCTTGGGCATCTGTACTAAGGGCCCAACAGCTCTATTCAGAAAACATATTCATGCCCCAATGTTCATTACCCTAATAAACTGAATCAAATATGTGAAATAAAACCACATTCTTTAATAACCCATGAGTAAAATAAAAATAAAACTTTAAAGAAAAATAAAAAAATAGAAGACCGTAGCAAAACTTTAGATATCTAAGTTCTAACACAAGTATTTATTAGAATAAACTTCTATATTAAGAGAAAAGAAGGGGCCTAGATAAAGAGTCTAAATTTACAATTTAAGGAGATAGAAACAAACTAATTTTAACATTAACAGAAGAAATGGAACCATTTGGGCCTTCATTTGATACTTAAGAGTACCTCCCAAAGGAGAGGGAGAGAATAAAAGGCAATGTGCCTGCCACAGAGGCGGGGGTGAAGGCTGGGGGTGGGGGTGGGATGGAGTGGGGTTGGCGGGAAAGATACTGGGAACATTGGTGGTGGAGAATGTGCACTGGTGGAGGGATGGGTATTTGATCACTGTATGGCTAAAGCATAATCATGGAAGTTTGTAAATCTGTATCTCGCAGTGATTCATTAAAAAAAATATTTTTTAAAAAGAGTATAGCATGCGGAGCTTTTGCCTTGCATGCAGCCCACTGGGTTCAATTCCTGTATTCCATATGGTCCCCTCAGCAATGTCAGGAGTAATTCCTAAGTGCAGAGCCAGGAGTAACCTTTGACTTCATCTTTGCTTATAAGTGGATGATGATGGAGAGTGTCATGTTAAGTGAGTCAGAAAGAGGACAGACATAGAATGACTGCACTCACTTGTGGAATATAAAATAACATAGTATGAGACTGATATCCAAGGACAGTAAAAACAAGGGCCAGGAATACTGCTCCATGGTTGGAAGCCTGCCTAATGAGCTGGGGGAGAAGGCAGCTGGAATAGAAAAGGGATCACTAAGTCAATGATGGTTGGAGGGATCATTCGGAATGGGAGATGTGTGCTGAAAGTAGATAAAGGATCGAATGTGATAGCCTCTCAGTATCTATATTGCAAACCATAATGCCCCAAAGTAGAGAGAGAGTATAAGGGAAATCGGCTGCCATAGAGAAAAATGGAGGGGTGGGAAGGGAAGGAATACTAGGGATATTAGTAGTAGAAAATATGCACTGGTGGAGGGATGTGTATTCGATCATTGTATGACTGAAACTCAAACATGAAAGCTTTGTAAGTGTTGCTCACAGTGATTCAAAAAAGTGGAGGAAGTAACCTCTGAGAATCACCAGGTGTGACCCAAAAGATAAAAAAAAAAGAAAAAAAGAGTATATCTAGAAATCTTTCTTCAGAATTGTGGGCACTGTTAGAACACAGTTACAGGGCAGAGCTGTTTAAAGAATTGCTCCAAATAATCTGATTATATAGATAAAATCATGTGTATTGCTGATCAATGCACTAATGCATTGAATTTAAAATAAAGTAATATTGGTCTATATTCTTATCAGATGAATATTTTTATTATTATTCTGTTCAGAAAATCCTCTGGACAGAGACAAGAGCTGAATCATCTTAACATCATGCAACATCATTGGGAATTACCATCAACACAAAATTTTAAAAGACGATTTAGTTTATTTGGGTTCTGTAACTTGCTCTTCTTCACATCTGTCTTTCCTGTTAAACTCATGTTCTGTCGGGGGAGACTATCTTTTATACTTTACTTTTTTTTTTTTTTTTTGCTAGACCTAGAAATTCTTGGAGCCAGATTTTTGGCTCCAAATTTTTGGAGCCAGACCGAGAAATTTTTGGAGCTATTCCTAGCTCTGTGCTCAAAGGGTAACTGTTGGTAGGTCTTTGGGGATGATATAAGATATTGAACATCAAATTGGGGTCTATAGCATGCAATAACACATATACTATCTTTTAAACCCTTACTGAAAATTGTAAAAAAACCGTTTTATTATAGCATGGGCTATAAGGTAACAATAGTGTTCAAGTTCATGGTAGTGATGTACAAAGTTACTGCCACAAAGTGCTCATGAACCTTCCTCCTTCCTTCTCATTGCGCGCTCTAGTCCTACCTTCTTTAACTCCTAACCATCTTCTGTCATTCACTGTTTCTTGATTATGGTTTGGTGCAAGCTGTTACCTCCCTTAGGACTAGCCATGTGCTAAAGACCCTCCACCCATATTCCTATGTTACTTCCAATCAACCTCAGACCTTACTTACCAATCTTGGCACTGTTAGGTTTGTAGACCAGTATTCAAAGTATATTATCACTTGCAATTTCTATATGATTGATTTTCATCTTTGTGTATTACAGATGAGTGAGATAATCCTCTTTTAATTTTTAAAATTTTATTGAATCACCGTGAGAGAGTTACAAGCTTTCATGTTTGGGTTACAATCTCACAATGATCAAACACTCATCCCTCCACCAGTGCACATTCTCCACCACCAATATCCCGGGTATACCCCCCTTTTCCCACCCTCCCTCAGCCTCTAAGGCAAACAATATTTCCCATACTCTCTCTCTACTTTGGGGCATTAGAGCTTGCAACACAGACACTGAGAGGTCATCATGTTTGATCTGTTATCTACTTTCAGCACACATCTTCCATTATGACTGATTCCTTTAGCCATCATTTTCTTAGTGATCCCTTCTCTATTCCATCTGCTTTCTCCCCTCCACTCATGAAGCAATCTTCCAGCTATGGGGCAGTCTCCCTGGCCCTTGTATCTACGGTCCTTGGTTGTCAGCTTCATGTGATGCTACCCTCCACTCCACAAATGAATGCAGTCCCTCTATGTCTGTCCCTCTCTTTCCGACTCATTTCACATAGCATGATACTCTCCATGTTTATCCATTTATAAGCAAATTTCATGACTTCATCTCTCCTAACAGCTGCATAGTATTCCATTGTGTAGATGTACCAGAGTTTCTTTAACTAGTCATCTGTTTTAGGGAACTCGGGTTGTTTCCATATTTTGGCTATTGTGAACAGTGCTGCAATGAATATAGATATCATTTCTTCTGTGCTCTTTTGCATCCTCGGGATATATTCCCAGAAGTGGTATTGAGGGGTCATATTATAGAAGCTCAATTTCTAGTTTTTGAAGGACTGTCCATATTGTTTTCCAGAAAGGCTGGACCAGTCAGCATTCCCACCAACAGTGAAGGAGCGTCCCTTTTTCCCCACATCCACGCCAGCACTGGTTGCTTTTGTTCTTTTCAATGTGTGCCAATCTCTGTGGTGTGAGATGATATGTCATTGTTGTTTTGATTTGCATCTCCCTGATGACTCGGGACGTGGAGCATTTTTTATGTGCCTTTTGGCCACATGTATTTCTTTTTTGAGGCAACTTCCTACTTCTCCCCATTTTTTTGATGGGGTTGGAGTTTTTTTCTTATACAATTCTACAAGTATCTTTTATATCCTGGATATTAATCCCTTATCAGATGGGTATTGGATAAATATTCCTTCCCATTCTGTGAGCTCTTTCTGTATTTTGGTCACTGTTTCTTTTGACGTGCAGAAGCTTCTTAGTTTGATGTAGTCCCATTTGTTTATGTTTGCTTCCACTTGCATGGTCAGTGCTGTTTCATCCTTAAAGATGTTTTTAGCTTCAATGTCATGGAGAGTTCTGCCTACATTTTCTTCTATGAACCTTATAGATTCATGTCTGATATTGAGGTCTTTAATGCATTTTGATCTGACTTTTGTTCCTGGCATTAGACAGAGGTCAGAGTTCATTTTTTTGCAGGTAGCTATCGTTTTCCCAGCACCACTTGTTGAAGAGGCTTTCCTTGTTCCACTTTGCATTTCTTGCTCCTTTGTCAAGAAAGTGGCCATATATTTGGGGGTCTGTGATAGGATATTCAACTCTGCTCCATTAGTCTGCAGGTCTGTTTTTATCCCAATACCATGATGTTTTAATTACTACTGCTTTGTAGGAGAGTTTGAAGTTGGGGAAGGTGACGCCTTCTTTTTTCCAAGGATTGCTTTAGCTATTCATGGGGCTTTATTGTTCCATATAAATTTCAGGAGTGTTTTATCTATTTCTTTAAAAAATGTCATGGGTATCCTGATAGGGACTGCATTAAATTTGTATAGTGCTTTGGGCAGTATTGCTATTTGATCATGTGAATTCTCCCTATCCATGAGCAGGGGATGTGTCTCAATTTCCTAGTGTCCTCTTTATTTCTTTTTTTTTTAATAAAAATTTTATTTTATTAAATCACCATGTGGAAGATAACAATGCTTTCAGGCTTAGGTCTCAGTTATACAATGCTGAAACAACCATCACTTCACCAGTGCCCACATACCACCACCAAAAAAAAAAAAAAACCCAAACAGTACACCTCCCATCCCGCCCCCCCACCCCCTCCCCGCCTTGTAACTGATAAGTTTCATTTTACTTTCTGTTTACTTTGGTTACATTCAATATTTCAACACAACCCTCACTATCGTTAGGAGTACCCCACTAGATTCAGACCTACTGTGAAGGCACGCCCGCGCGGTTTTGAATTTCTCTACTTTAAAGACTAAGTCCAGGGAGATTTTTTCTTCCAGATATTGGATCATTGCAGGCTTGAAAACCCAATCTGTGGTCGTCATAATATGGCGGACGCCGCGCCCTTCCTCCCTGGAGAGAAAGAGGCGAGAGAGAGAGAGAGAGAGAGAGAGAGAGAGAGAGAGAGAGAGAGAGAGAGAGAGAGAGAGAGAGAGAGAGAGAGAGAGAGAGAGAGAGAGAGAGAGAGAGAGAGAGAGAGAGAGAGAGAGAGAGAGAGAGAGAGATACCTTTCCCCTCCTGGGCGGGCACGGGGCCGAGGCTTAGTTCTCAGGCTGGAGATATTCTGCGAGGAGTTGCCCATGCCGAAAGAGGTTTTGCTGTGTCTGGATTCACGCTTGTGCAGCTGCGGAGAGGCCATACCACCACGAGAAAGCTACTCTCCTCATTCTTCTCACCCTCCTTCCCTTTCTCTTTTGGTAACTATGATAGTTTTCCAATTCTAGGAGATAGTTGTGCCATTTCTTTTAGTAATTCACATTTTACATGAGTAAAAATGTCTGATAATTATTATTATTTTTTTTTACTTTCTTAATTCACAGCACTGTAAGTTCGAGGTCCATCAGTTTTGTCCCCAAAAATACAGTTTAATCCTTTAAAATGACAATAATATTCCACAGCATACACACATACATGTGTAAGTATCACAACTTCATTATCTAGTTTGATGTTGACCGGAATTAGGAGATCCCGCATCTTAGCTGTTGCAAACAGTGCTCTGAGCACAAAGTGCCAATATTATCATTTGAATCAATGAGAATAGGGTCTTTATTTTATTTCATTCTTCTGGCTTTGGGGTCACACTCACAGTGCTCAGGGCTTACTCTTTCTTTGCTTTCAGGAATCATCACTGGATCAGTGAACCTCTATTGTGTGTTACCAGGGATCTAACTCAGGGACATGATGTGCAAGGCAACTGTCTACCCACTGTACTATTGCTCTGGCCCTGGGTCTTTATTTTAATCTTTTCCCAGTGCCCAGTCCAATTTTGGATATCGAACATTCCCTTTGATATGCTTTAACAAATTAATAAGAGTTTTAAACTCATGTACAGATTGTTAATTTATATGCCAAGGAGGATAGTTCAACTAGAAGCTAGAGGAGTAAGTTCTATTCATATAACACTTGAAGATTAAAGTTATTGAGCGGTGGAATCCCTGGACCAGAGGTCCCATTTCTGTACTGATTCCATTTGTCACCTTAATTTTAAATACTTAATTTTAAATCTCAGACCAATAGACATAGACTACACAATCTCATATTTTCTCCCAACACTTATTTCATGAAGTTATGATTAAATTGACTCAGAAAATAATCCCCTTAAACTTTTTCTCATTAATTACTCAAGAAATATCTATAAATCTCTGCTTGTTAAATTTCTTCCTCTGAAAACTCCCTAGAGTCCCCTAGCACAGACATGTAAGTACCTGAGAAACATTGGATGATTTGAGATTACATTTAATACATCATCTTTTTATTCTGCTACATCCACAAATGGCCCCTTCTTCAACCTGAAAACTCAGGTAGCTGAATTTCCTGCTATGGGAGGGTCAGAGTCATGGGATCACATCAAATTGTCCAATACAATAACCTATGCGACTTTAAGCATTTGGAAGAACCCTTTTCCTTGTTTGTGGCAGCAATTTGGGAGAGAAACGACAGAGTTGAAAAACTATAAATCTCAAGGCTTTTGACAATGCTAGTCAGGGTTATAGGAAGAAAAAAAAAACTTGACTCTGAAGGATACTTCTATTATAATATAAACAGGGTTCCTAACAGCTTAAAAGAGACACCTTGGTTAGTAAACTATCAATATTACAAATTTCTGCCATTTCCCTTTGTTACTCCCAAGATGACTCCTGAATGTACAAGAAAACCTGATGAGAACTTTGATATATGTATAGGTTTTTATCTCTCTCTAATCCTTGTTAGCTTTGATTGAGGTGATGCCTTTTTCTCAGCTATTTGTTATTTACCTGAACACATTCATAGCATAATGACTGCTCTGCTTTGTTTCATCATTCTTTGTCAACATTCAAGGTGAATTTAAATTCCTACTATATCACCAATAAATGCAGTGCTTTTGTTTTGCCTTTTTATTTTTATTCTGTAAAATAGAGTAACTTGATTATTTAAGAAAATCATACATTTTGATATTTACCATGCATTAAACATAAAGTGAATATTTATTATTATTATTTTGCTTTTGAAACTGCCTGTAACAGGACATGTCCTGTAGAAAATGTTCTATAACAGGACAAAGAGAAAAATAGTTCTATAAGGATAAAACCATTCATTTTTATTGTTAATTATGGTGTAGAGTCTAGGTCTTCTGGTTTTAATTTGTCAGACACACTGGTCTAAATGGTCTTTTGTGGTTATCTCTGAAGACCTTATAACTGTAGACTTTGAAACAGGGATCAAGACAGTTATTTATAAGCAATGAAGCCAATAATATTTTTGAAGCCCTCCAGAAGGAAGGAACTTTCATCTTTACTTGGTCTGGCTTTCAATCATTTCCTTACATATCTTGAGACCTGACACTAATTTCACAGCATTCAAGTGTGAGAAAAGATCATTCAATTACCGACTGTTAAAATATGAAACCCTGTAGGGACTTTAGCTGCTAAGCCATTATACTTTCTAAATTAATCATTTTTAATTTGTGAATATCTGCATTGGTGGTTTCATTGGACAGTAAGCATATATCCCCATACTAGGAGATCTGCAACCTTCACTTAGTCATTCTGCTCTCAAGGATATCACATTTTGGTTTTGCAAGAGCTTGGTCTTTATTCTGATTAGACTTCTAGTCAAACAGTTCTTTCATTTCCCGTGGGTATTTTATGAAATCAAGAAGGTAATCTATGAATAATAACTCTAATCTTTTAACAAACATTTATTAGTATCTGCAATATGATGGTTTTTATGTCATGAGTTGAACTGTATTTTCTAGAAAATACAATTATTATGACTTGTCTTGCCATCTCGGTGCATAGATAATTATAATACTATGGTGGAGTTTAGATGCTGAGTAATTTCTTGGAGATCATTTGGTTCAGTTAATGGATAAAAATATATTCTCTAATAACATATGAATCATTTATATCCACATGCCAGCCTGGTTCCCCTCCCAGCCCTCTTTTCTCGGCACTTATAAAGAGCTTTCTGTGAATAGGTCTCCAATTTCTCATCTGGGTTTTGCTCCTATCACTTCGTGGAGATGATTCTTCAGTGACTATGTATTCATTATCATCTCAAAGGACATGGTTTCCAGGATGTAATTTCCACCCAATATTTTTTCTAGACTCAGATGCATATCCAACAGTACTCAAATATAAGCAAAATCTCTTCTAAAATGTTTTAATACAAATATTTTTACATCCTCACTAACGTGTTTAATCTAAATGACCACACCTTTGTCACAAAATGTTTGCAGACTTCTCTAAGAGGATTTTGCTTTTCTTTATTTCTCTTTTTAGTTACCAGTCAAGTTATTTTTTTAAATACTCTTTTTTTAAAAAATTTTATTGTATCACCTTGAGACAGTTCAAGCTTTCAATTGTAACTATACCCCAGGGAAGCCGGTTTTCATCCTTGGTCTGCAGGAGACGGGAATTTGGGTGTCCCGCACATACCCAAAACACTTGGAATAAATACCCTTCTGAATATAATAACTCCCTTCATAAAATTCCTCAACAACTTTCTATTAATCTTAGGACATAGACCAGTTTCCATATGACTTGACAGGAGTTGCAAGTTTTGGTTCCTCTTTTATTCCATAGCATTATATCATGTCACCTTTTTCCTTACTCACATCCTTTCAATAGTTTAGATCTTCATTCATCTACAGTACTTGAAATTTTTGCCTATGTTTCTGTCCCATCTGCCATTTTTTGTCTTCAATTTGCTCTTATATGTGTGTCATATTATAGCTAAATTTTTATCCCTTATTGAGGTTTTCCTAACATTTAGACCACTAGATTATTTTGTTTGTTCTCATTTTACCACATATCTATTACAATAATAAATACAAGGTGAAATTATAATGTGTTTGTTTATCTAAAAGATTTTCAAAAATGTAAAAGGAGTCCTATTTTTATTTTATTTTTCTATTTTCACCATTAACACTATATATTTGGTCAATGAATTGGTACTAGTCATGTATCATTTGCTTAAATGCTTTAAGTTGCTAAGAGAAAAATATTGCATACCCCTATTTTTTACCTCTGGCTCTGCACTCAGGAATCACTCTTGGTGATACCCATGGGACCATAGGGATTAAATCCAGGTCAAGCTGAATGCAAGGCAAACACGCTACCCACTGTTCTATCACTCAGGCCCCTAGTGATGTTCTTGAGGGGAGAAACATGACTGGCCTTCTAAACCTTGTAGGTAATTAATTGAATCAGGAACAGAGAACTGTTTGTAGGAACAAAAGTAGAATGGAATACTTGTCTATAAAGTAACCCTCTAGATACTCAATACTCCATTTTACTTGTCAGAGTAGAGAGAGAAAGCTACAATTTCAACATCATCAGCATTTAATTAATTTATCCAAAATGATTTTTTTCCTTTCAGACTTTTATGAGTGTCTTCAAAAGAAAACTATATCAAGCAAAGTTTAATATATGTGGTGATTTTTGTCAACAAGTCTACAGAAGGGAGTGCCAGGTGTTTTACTCGGAAATATAATTTTCTGAATCATTCTATTGTCACCCCTCTACCAACCCTAACATTAAAGCATAAGAATCCCCTATTCTTCCACAAATTCTGTCTCCCTGTCCTACCCCTCTACCCTCTTTAAAATCCTTTGAGGCCTGTGGGATAATACAGTTGAATTGGGTGCTTATCTTGCGTGCGGCCCAACTGGGTTTGATTCCCAGCATCTCCTATGGTCACCCAAGTCCCCCCAGGATTGATCTCTGATTGAAGAACAGGAATAAGCCCTAAATACCACAAGTTGTGATCCCAAAACAAGACAAAAATGAAACAAAATCTGTTGCCTTTGTGCATAACTGTACAAAACAACATCCTCACCATATTCCACTCTCACTACGTATCAATAAATAAATAATTTAATTTGAATTTCCTTTAAAGAAAGCTAGAGTTAAGAAAAGGCAATATAGTATGGTATTTATTATAAAAGGCATTTGAGTCTGACAGCTTCAGAATCTTAAAGTATCCTGAAAGTAGTAAGTATGATCTTAGACAAGTTGCTGGAAATCACTGTTGCTCATCTCAGAAACAAGACTAGATGGAAATGCCCCTAATGACCTGTGTTGCTTTCTTCTTAATTCTATGAACTACTTAATACAGTGTTTGACAGGAATTCACAGAAAATATTAGCTATTTAATTTCTAATTACTTTTTCTTGTGATTGTTCTAAAGTACTCATTAATTATAATTAGCTGAGTAAGCACTGAGATTAAAATTCTTTAAGAGTTTAATATTCTTGGGTACTCTTCTTAACTTTTCCTTTATTCTCATTTCTACACAAATAGAGAAGGTACATAGAAATAAAAATTAGTAGATGAAACAAATACTGCCTACTTATACATCCCTGGAATAAACTGAGGAAATCTAAATTTTAGAGTCTACTCAATTTTGGAGGGGAAGACTCAGTTTCATTAATTTATTTCTAACTCTAAAATTGACCATGTCTATTTTTAGCTACATTCCTAAGGAAGCATTATTGAACGTCTGCTACATGTAAGACCTTATCGGGGATTGAACTGTTTCCTTTCAATATTCATACATTGAAGTCCTAATCTGAGCACATCAGAAAGTTCACTACACATGTAATCAGTTAAGATGGGACAATTAGGGTGGGCCCTAATCCATTATGAAGTGTCATTATAAAACATGAATGTTTTTGTGCAAAAACATACAAACAAGAAGAAACCATGTAATAATGAAGACTTAAATCAGACTGATTATTTTTTAACATAGAAAACCCAAGACTAGCAATAAATCATATAGAAGATAATGGAGAACTGAGGAATAGCTTCTCCCTCTGTTGTCAGAAGTAACTAAACCTACCAATACTGGCTTTCAGTCCCTAGAATTTATGGAGACTATGTGTTCCATAAATGTGTTCCTGTTGTTTAATTAACTCAGTTTGTGATAATTTTTAAAGCAACTAACTAAAAATTAAAACAGGCCTGTTTTACCCATCAATTGTCTTACGTATAAGGAAAATGGAATGCAGTTATTTGTCTAGTTTTGAGACAAATTTAAACTTAGTGAGGACTGCTAACATTGCACTTTCCTGTTGGTTCAATACTTACTGATTTCTTGATTGCTGTGGAATTTCATTCTCTGTCATGCTTCTTAATTTTTGTAGCATACATTCTTTTAAAGAAAAATCCAGCATATTTGTTAAATTTAGAAAAAATAATTAAGTGTTAAATTTCTTTAAGGAATGTATTTGAATTTGAGTTAGTCATGAACTAAAATTTAAGGTTTCATTTTGTAATCTATTGTATTTTATTTAGGCAAACATTGTGATTTATGATACTGTTAATGATGAAGTTTCAGGCAAAAAATGTTCCAATACTACAACAGACCACCAGGGACTCTAGGTCCCCTCCTATCACCCTCTCTCATGCCATTCGCTTTGTAAACTCAGTTCTGTAGGCCAGTTCTCATGTTCAGTTGCCACAGGGCATTGTTCTAAACTTACAATATTTCTTTATGTTCCACATGTGAGAAAGATCATTCTATATTTGTCCCTACCCTAACTCACTTCATTGAGCATGACACCCTCAAGTTCCATTCACACAGTGGCATATGAATTTCATCTTCTCTTATAGTCAAGTATTATTCCACTGTGGTATGTACCACAATGTATTTATTCAATCATCTGTTCTTGTCTCAGTCCTTTACAACATTTTCAGATCACATCTGCTTTTTTTCCCCTTATTTATTGAATCACTGTGAGATACACCCTTACAAAGCTGTCCATGATTGGATTTCAGTCATGCAGCATTCCAACACCCATCCCTCCACCAGTGTACACTTCCCAACATGTGTCCCCAGATTCCTTCCCATCACCTCCCACCCCCCAGCCCCTGCCTGCCTCTATGGTAGATGATTTTCTTCTCTCTCTCTCTCTCTCTCTCTCTCTCTCTCTCTCTCACCTTTTGGGCATCATGATATGATTTGCAATAGTAATACCAAAAGTTTATCAAGAGTATCCCTTTACCTACTTTTAACACTCAATTCTCGTTTAACATGATCATTCCCAGCTCTTATTGTCATCCTGGTGTCTTCTTTATCTTACCTACCCTCAGCCCCACACACACTTGTGGTTAGTTCCAACCATTGACCAGTCCTCTAAACCTCTGTTTTCCCTGGCCATGGATATTAGTCTTCTACTATATATTTTTATATACCACAAATTAATGTATATCTGTCCCTCTCCTTCTGACTCATTTCACCCAGCATGATACAGTTCATATCCGTCAATTTATAGGCAGTTTCATGAGTTCATTTTTCCTAACAGCTGATTAGTACTCCATTGTGTAGATGTGCCATAATTTTTTATCCATTCATCTGTTCTCAGGCGCGAAGGTTGTGTCCAGATTCTGGCTATGGTGAGTAGTGCTGCAATGAACATAGGAGTGCAGTTGGTGTTTCTGCTGCATGTGTTTGGCCCCTGAGAATATTCCCAGAATTAATATTCCTGGGTCACATGGGAACTCAATTTTTAGTTTTTTGAGAAATGTTCATGTTGTTTTCCAAAAATGCTGGACCAGTTGACATTCCCACCAACAATGAAGGAGATTCCCTTTCACACCAACACTGGTTTCTTTTGTTCTTTTTGATGTGTGCCAGTCTCTGTGGTATGAGATCTCATCTGTTTTGAATGATGCTGCAATGATCATAAGAGCACAGTTGTCTTTCCAAAAACACACACTCTGAATCTCTCAAAATGCACTAACAGTAAATGTATATATTTCTTATGTAGGTTAAGAACAAAATCAAGTACTTTTATCCCCTGTGAAAAATTGAAATAGGAAATAACTAGAAAAATACAGAAAGAAAAATCAGAATAAAAGAATAGAGAAGAAAGAATATTTCTTCCTAGAATACACTAAGATACAGTAACTCAGACTATCTCTGGGAGTCTTCAAGTAATGATCATCCCAATTTACCATTTTTCCATGTATTCTGAATTTCATAAAATTTCTTCTAACTTTCACTGTCACTGTCACCCCGTTGCTCATCAATTTGTTCGAGCGGGCACCAGTAATGTCTCTCATTGTGAGACTTATTGTTACTGTTTTTGGCATATCCCATATGCCATGGGTAGCTTGCCAGGCTCTGCCCTGTGGGCGCGATATTCTCAGTAGCTTGCCAGGCTCTCCGAGAGAGGCAGATAAATCGAACATGGGTTGGCCACGTGAAAGGCAAATGCCCTACTGCTGTGCTATGGTTCCAGCTCCTTCTAACTTTAAAATAAAATATATTTTCTATAGTTTTAAAATCTTTAGTCATTTCTTTTCTGTAAAGTAAAATGGAATTAAGTCTAAACCTCTTTCCATCTTCTTGTTACTCAGATAATAGATTGATAACTGGAGTGTCCTACCATGCTGCGGATTGAGAATTCTAAAATATTTCATGGAGATTAAATGTTAATACCTCTGAGGCATATACATACATATGCATAATATATGTAATATGTACAATTTTATCTTCAGATACATCTGCCAAGTGGCTACTATTTCTACTGTAGAGTAAGGAACCCAAAGTTAATGACGCAAAACATGATAGCTCAGAAGTAGTAAATGTATGATTCATAATATAAAATCTCTCTTACCTTAATAAAGTTTCTAATTCCATAAGGCTGAAAATAAACTACTTTCAGTGGTAGGCTGGATTTATGCCTCCACTATGAAGGGGACTGTGGTTCACAACAACCTTGCTTAACAACAGGGGCCTTACCCTACTCAAACAAGGTCTATTCAACAAATGCAGGCAGTACCAGCTGGTATATGGCATTGGTTGCCAACAGATCTGATAGTGCCAGGCAAAACAGCCTTCATGGGCAGCTGTTCACTTGTCCAGCTGTCCAACAGATGGGGAGATAAACAGCAAAGTAGCTGAGCTGGCACCAGATACATCTTTTTTTTCTTATTGCTACATAAATATCAGAACAATGAGAATAAGGGTGATGTGATCTCTAAAATACGAGAAGACCTACACATGTATTTGATGTTCTACTATTACATAGTTAGAAAATCAATGGTGTCAATGTAATATATGTGAGTTTCACCCTACATATGTCAATGACCTGTCATAAGCATAGAAGCTAGTTTCTTGGGGCTCAAATGTCTTATTTATAAAAGTTCTTTCATGATTTTGATGAACACATGTGAGGATGTATTTTCAAGTTATTTAGAAGGCAAAACTTACTGTTTAAATACATAAGACTTTTAGACAGCTGAGTTAAGAACAATTATGCAAATAACAGAAGAAAAGGAAGGACTCTGGGTGAATGCACACATGAAGAACCACACGGTATTGAACAGAACATTTCAAATAACTCATTGTCCAAAATAGAGATCTGCAAACCATACACTTATGTTCAGTTGAAAGGCATCAAGTGTCTATAAAATTGATTTGTAATTTGCTCTCTTAGTATATTAAAAAAGTATAGAAGTTTTCTTCATCTTACCATGTTTTCTGTTGTTTACAAAACTTCAGCAGAAAGATTAAAGCTTGTCTTTACAAAATTTATTGAAGAGGGATTATAGTCATTTATAGGAGGATATAAGCCACAAGTGTGTTATGATTAGAGAACATTTTTGTAGACAGTAGATTGTTTCTCAAATACTGAAGGAAATAGATTTTATTTAGCAGAATTTTAAATTGTGATGCAAATTAGGGGTTTATGCTATAAATTAGCTATGAGATTTCAGCATGTACCACGAAATTATATAATCCAAAATTATTATCATAAAAGAAAAAAGGTTTGTATTCAGAATAACAGGATCAGAAAACTGAACAGTAATCAAGCATCTCAGACCTTCCTTGCCTCTCTGATTAAAGTTGATTTGTTCATTTTTGAGTAACCAGTTTGAATTTTTCCTATGGTATATGTGTGTGTGCATACAGTTGTGCATGTGTATGAATTTTTATTTGTGCACAGTAAAAATAATCTTCATATACTTTGAATTTGGTGCCATTCAGATGGAAACACAAACCTTCTCTTCAAAGCATTAGCTTCTCACAAGAGTGCCAATTCTGATGTTTACTAAGTATTTGTCATCCCTTCTTTTAAATTGAAAACTGCTTCTAGGCAGTACAATTTTTGCTGCTCTGCATGGCTGGATTTAGTCTCACATTAGTGATAGAGGGTTGATAACAATGACTGACATGCTTTATTTTTAAGTACACATTTTGATTTTATTGCAAAAAGCCAGGGTTATAGAAACACAATTTGCTGAAGACCATGTCTCAGGGCATTTTTTATACTCCCTTACTAAGTTGCTTTTTGTTGTTGTTGTTGTTGTTGTTTAAATCTAAGTACACTGGACATTGTACTCATTAGATCTATCCATAAAGCAGCAAAAGCAACAAATTGCTTTATTGACTCTTTTCTTATACCTAAGTAGTATTCTATTGCATGTATGTGTCATCATCATCATCATCATCATCATCATCCTGTTGATTGCCGATTTTCTCAAGTGGTCTCAGTAATGTCTCCATTCATCCTAGCCCTGAGATTTTAGAAGCTTTTCCTTACTCATCCTTTCCAATGGTGCCACAATGGAGGCTCTTTCAGGGCCAGGTGAATGAGACCCATCATTGTTACTAGTTTGGGCATATGAATATGCCAGGGGAGCTTGCCAGGCTCTCTCATATGGGCAGGAAACCTCAGTAGCTTGCCAGATTCTCCGAGAGGGAGAACTAGGCTATAAGATGTTGCTTGGCTGCATCGAAGCTGCAGCTTCTGGGAGCTTGGTTTTATAGTCCCTGGATGTTGGCTGTTGATGGGATTACATGGTGCCGGCGGGGGGGGGGGAGTGTGCAGTTTTTGGGTGTGACTGCCTAGCTACTGGAAAATGAGGGATCTGGGCAGAAGAGACCCAGTCCCTATCGAGCAAGCTTGAACATCTCAGCCCCGGGTCCTGCATACCTGGGTTCCTCTGCCAGTTTCTTCATGCGTGAGGCTCGTCCGAACATGTGGAGAGGGGCCTTGAATATGGCTGTGGCTGGGTTCCAGAGATCTTTGGCTGCCTTGGCTCTGCTTGGGGCAGGGAGGAAAACTCAACTTACCCCCTCTGAGCAGCCCTGGTGAAGACAGCCAGGCACGGGGGCAAGAGACTCTGCCTTACTCTGTTCCAGGAGCTTGGTTTTATAGTCTCTGGATGTTGGCCGTTGATTGGATTACATGACACCGGGGTAGTTTCTGGGTGTGACTGCCTCACTACTGGAAAACTCAACCCACCCTGTTCTGAGGGCTCCAGTGAAGACAGCAATGAACATAGGACTGAAAAATCTTTTATAAATAGGTTGTTTGAGTCCTTGGGGTAGTTGCAAGAAGTAAAATTTCTGCACAAAAGTCAAATTAAAACATATTATAGACCTGATACAAAGGCCAGGAGGATTGCTCTATAGCTGGAATATAGCTTCATGAGAGGAGGAGAGAAGGCAGATGGAATAAAGAAGAGAACACTAAGAAAATGACAGCTGAAGGAATCAGTCGGGATGGGAGATGCATGCCGAAAGTAGATAGTGGACCAAACATGATGACCTCTCAGTGTCTGTGTTGCAAGCCATAATGCCCAAAATTAGACAGAGAGTATGGGGAATATTGTCTGCCATGGAAGCAGGGAGAGGGTGGGAAAGTGGGGGGATACCGGGGATATTGGTGGGGAATGTGCACTGATGGAGGGATTGGTGTTTGATCATTGTGTGATTGTAATCCAAACATGAAAGCTTGTAACTATCTCACGGTGATTCAATAAAATTAAAAAAAGAGAGAAAGAGAAAAAAACATATTATAGACCTGATATCAAATTTGAATCCATAAATTTCCCATTGAGGAAATATAGAGTACTTGATGACATTGAATCTAGAGTTATCATAAATGATTAATTGGTCAAGCAAACAGAAGCAAAGATAAATAATGGGACTAAGTCTAATTGAGAAGCTTCTGAACTTCAAAAGGAATGAGGATAACATTGGGTTGTCCTTGTTCCTCCCTCAGGGGCCGTAGGTTTATTGAGTTACTCCCACAACAGTGTCCCCAAGGCACACCCAATTCCATCAAGCACCAATAATTCTATATTGTTTTTCTCCTTTGTTTATGTCATTTGCCTGGTTTATTTAGTGATGTCTTTTTATATAGACATAGGAAGACAGTTCATGCTATGCTATGTATCATGGGAGTTAATGTATCACTGTATCACTGCATCCCTGTCATCCCATTGCTCATTGATTTGTTCGAGCATGAACCAGTAATGTCTCCATTGTGAGACTTGTTGTTACTGGTTTTTGCATATCAAATATGCCATGGGTAGCTTGTCAGGCTCTGCCATATGGGCAAGATACTCTTGGTAGCTTGCCGGGCTCTCTGAGATGGGCAGGGGGATTTACTGACTCCAAAATAATATTTGCTCCTGGGCATCCATCATATTTACCTGACTTAAACCTCAGTTGCCCTTACTTCCTAACATTACCAAAAGGAGGGTCCCAATGAAGGGACTGGATGGACCAAGGGCATGGTGTAAGCTACTGTGAGATCAAAAGGGGAAAAACTAAGCACCATAAGTATAATAAGTTAAGAGTATGGTTATGGAACAAACTCTGTGATGGCCCAAAAAGAAGTAGCTGAATAAAAACACCACTGTGGTTAGGGTAGAGTAACCTGGCTTGATGACTAAGATCTGGAATATATAGAAAGCTGTCCCCAGAAAGAACCAAACTTTAAGCTTAATATACCTCTCCTGTTCATACAAAATGACTAGAAATATTATAAGAGGTAAAGTCACTATAACTGCTTAAGTGGATTACAAGCTGAGGAAAGGAGAAAGCAATACACCCTAGATCGAACCCTGCCCTGGAGCAGATTTCCTAGTAATCTAAAGTGCTGAACCCTCAGATGAGATATTTTCCTTGAGTTAATCCCCTAGAACTTCCTCTGAAGGAGTGGCTTTACCTCTGTTTGTAGTCATGACAATGTTCAACTCCACCTGTGTGTGCCCCCACCCTTCATGATTTCTATATAACTATGCCATATGAGGAAAGGGAGGACTAGAGAGACTAGACTAAAGGAGGACTATGGTGAAGATAAGAACTAGAAAATAGAAGACTTTGAGGTCTACAAGGAGACTAGGATGATGGAACTATGATGATTTGTGCTATGACCAAAACTACGACTATGATTTTGCAGTAAGGGAGAGCTCAGACTACGCGGGGAGGAGAGAACTAAACTAACTCCTGACCATCCTGGAGCCCTGTTTCTCCATTTCTCTGGTCCTTTGTCTGTCCATCACCATGGGCCAGCCGGGGAACGGTTCTCAGCCACTGAACACTCAAATGCCATGCCACCCCCCTCTCCCCACCGCTTTTCCTTAAAATTCACAGACTAGAATTAAAAGATACCCCAGAGACTGCAAGAGATTATTTGTCTACTACGTATTGATAAAGGGTTGATATTTAAGATATATCAAGCACTGGTATAACTTTATAAGAAAAAAGAAAAAAATCAAAATATGAGAGATATGAATGGAAACTTTTTTCAGGTGAGAAATACAAATCAAAACAACATCGAGATACCATAACACATCACTGAGACTGGAACACAGCATAAATACAAAAGCAACTAGTGTTTACCTGGATGTGAGAAAAAAATAACACTGATTCACTTGTTGGGAATTTTAACTGACCTTATGGAAAACAATATGGACACTTCTTAGTAAACTAAAAACTCAGCTTCTAGAGACTCACCAGAAATTCAGTGTCTAGGGATCTTATTGGGGTCTTGTCACAGTAAAACTCAATGCCCAGAACATAATGAAACTCCAGACTCCTTAAAATAAGTCAGATATTAAAAATAAGCTTTATTGTTTACACAGCACAGGAATGATGAATGCATCAGGGAATGGTGGAAACACTCCCCAAATCCAACTTCACAGATCAACAACCAAATCTGCAAGCAGATCTAGGTCTGGCATGCTAAATCTTATTCTTCTTCTAATCTTATCTTTTATTTAATTTTTTATTTTATGTTTTTATTTATCTCATTATTCTTTGATGATAGTGACAGTGACAGTGATTATTCTTTGAGCTATTATTTGTTTTGTGCTTACCTATAACTGTCAGCTGGAGAGTATTACTTGTCTTGTGGGTCATAGGTAAGAATTCACTGGTGAAGGAACTATGCGCTTTAATTTTTTTTCTATCTTTTTATCCATATATTATGTGTCAAATATGAATTAGGCCCTAGAGAGAAAACAAATATGAAGTAATGGTGTCAACTACCTCATACTTTCTTCTTAGTTGAAATAATACAGATTACTAAGTCCTACATAGGAAAAAATATCAAATACTTCTGGAGTGAAAAATTTAAAATAAATATATTTAAATGGGTACATGTATAATAAATGAGACAGTTGCATTCAAATTGTCTTTTTAGTCACAAAGTTACAAATCTAATTTTATCTTTTATCTATAATTTATTGTAAATATAAACATCCCTAGGGCTGGAGCGATAGCACAGCGTTTGGGCTTCACCTTTCATGCCGCCAACCCGAGTTCCATTCCTCCTCCCCTCTCAGAAAGCCCAGCAAGCTACCAAAAGTATCGAGCCTGCACGGCAGAGCCTGGCAAGCTACCTGTGCATATTGGATATGCCAAAAACAGTAACAATAAGTCTCTCAATGAGAGACTTACTGGTGCCCGCTCGAACAAAATCGATGAGCAACGGGATGACAGTGACAGTGACAGTGACAGTGATAAGCATCCCAAATAGAAAGAAAAGGATATGATGTTTATTAAGATGAATAAGGAGAAAAAAGAGGAGGAAGAAGATGGGAAATAGGAGGAGAATAGAAGATGATTCAATTTTGTTCCTTATTTTGTTTTCTCTATCTTGGACAAGATTGCATCAATTATTGAATGCACAGTGATTAGATCACTAGAGAGAAAAAAAGGAAATCATATGTGTCCTATTTTCTAAAAGGTTTAGAGAAGCAACATTAGAATCTAGAAATGAGACTTGATAGTTAGGAAATCTATTCCTATCATCTATATTGCTCTATGAAGGATCTTCTGTATTACTAACAATAATATTATTCTCTTAATATTAAAACAGGCAAATGTTTTAACTAGCTTCTGAGTAAATTTAGATTTATATTTTCCAGGAATACTCATAATTCTGAACTGCAGCGATAGCACAACGGGTAGGGAGTTTGCCTTGCACATGGCCGACCAGGGCTCGATTCCTCCGTCTCTCTCAGAGAACCCGGCAAGCTACCAAGAGTATCCTGCCCACAGAGCAGAGCCTGGCAAGCTACCCGTGGTGTATTCAGTAGCCAAAAACAGTAATGACAAGACTCACAATGGAGACATTACTAGTGCCTGCTTGAGCAACTCGATGAACAATGGGACTACAGTACTACGGTGCTACTCATAATTCTACATAACTAAACATAGAGAAACTTAGTAGCTTACAACAATCATTTATTTGGCTCAAGTTTCTGTGGGCTAATGAAATGATTCTTGTCAGGATTGTCTGAGTGTCTGCTAGGCTTTCATATGAGTTGTTGAAGGGTCATCTTATGGCTGAATGACCTCAGATGTACTCGTTCTATGGTCAACAAATGGCACCCAGCCATCTCTTTAGTAGAGGTGACTGAGTTTGTGTCTGTCATCATTCATTAGGTTTCTTTGGTCTTTATTCTCAGAAATCTCTAAAAGCTCAAGAGAAGTTGTGTGTGGTTCATGTGAACAATTTAAGCTACAGAAGGATTTATCCAAGAATATTACTTGCACATAATTGCTTGTTGAAGACAGAACCCTGCCTGTTGGGGTGAAGTCCCTAACACCCATGCTTGCATCATAATATCCTATACAGCATAGATTATACTTAACTTTCATGCATGAAATTACTATTCTTTCCCATTTTTCAATTTAGGCTCAATTGCAAGGCTGAATCACAGTCTGTATATTTCCAGTAAGTATATTTCCCTCTGTATGGGTCTTTCAGAGCTTATCCCTGTGATTCAAATGTTCTTTCCTTGGACCTTTTATTAAAACTCTGTCTCATTTTTAAGACTAATCACTGTATCACTGTTGTCCTGTTGTTCATTGATTTGCTCAAGTGGGTGCCAGTAGTGTCGCCATTCATCCCTGTCATGTTCAGGGTCAGAGGAATGAGGCCCATTATTGTTACTATTTTTTTTGGCAAATCAAATACCCCATGGGTAGCTTGCCAGGCTCTGTCATGCGACGATTCTGCATTGCTGTCTTCATCTTCCGGGAGCTTTGTTTTATAGTATCTGGATCTTGGTTATTGAAAAGATTACATGGTGCCAGGGGCAGTTTGTGAGTATTACTGTCAAGCTACTGGAAAACTGGGGATTTGGGTGGAAGAGGCCCAGGCCCGATCCCAGCAGGCTTGGATATCTCAGCTACAAGTCCCTTTAAACTGGGTTCCTCTGTCACTTCATTCATGGGTGAGGAGAGTGTGGAGTGTGTGGAGAGTGGCCTTGAGCATGGCTGTGGCTGGGTTCTGAAGGTTTTCAGCTGCTAGGGTTCTGCTTGGGGCAGGGAGGGAAACTCAATCCACCCCCCTCCAAGGGGGCCCTGGTGAAGACAGGTTGGCACGGGGACAAGAAGGGTCTTTAAGACTAATAAAGAATACAAATCCCACTCATATTAGAGTTTTTGGTTTTTTGATTCTTGTGTAATTTTCTTACTTTTAAATCTTATAGCTTCGGTTTGCAGAAGTCATATAGCACTAAGAACAATAGTTAACACTGTAAGCTCTCTTAAATGCAAAGGTCATGTTCCCTTATATATTACTCTCATAGGTACCTAGAATATTATTAAAAATATATTTGGAAAGGGAAAAATTAAGTTTTGATTTGCTGATTTGAATTGGTCTACCAAATTACTTAAAGGGATAGTTTCTTCATGTTTTTGAAAAAACTTTTGACAGTATTTCTCTCCATAAAGATCTTCACATTTTAACAAAAGCAAACAAGTTTGTTATAAAATATCATTATATTACTCTCAAAAACAAATTCAAAGAAACTGAAAGGTAAAGAGTTAAAGCAGAATCACATGCCTGAATTTACAAAATGTGCTATCCTGTATTTCAAACCAATGGAATGATTCCCTTCTACCATAGACCTTTGTCCCATCATACCTACATTATACCTTCCTTTCACTCAGTTACCTCTCTTGAAAAGTCTCTTCTCCTGAACTAAACTAATTGCTTTACTTGATCTTCATTTATTTCTTCATTTGAAAGTCATGAGGATTTTCAGTGGTATTTGAAAGATTTAGCAGTTAAGTGCTATGCAACATTCTTACATTTGTTCTTAAACCCAAGTTGAAATGATTTTTACTATTTCAGTCATTTCTTATCTACAGAGTTGACAGTTGGTAAGGCTTGATTCATTCAGGCATTCTTCTTCACAACTGAAGATCCTGATCTCTCTCTCTCTCTCTCTCTCCCTCTCTCTCTCTCTCTCTCTCTCTCTCTCTCTCACACACACACACACACACACACACGTATACTGAGCTCATGCTTGAGTTCAATTTTTCTACAGTCACAGAAATTACTTAAAAGTAAAAAGAAGCCTCCGTCTAAACATCACATTACCAACATCATATTACCATGTTTTAAAAATTATTACTGATAAATCAAAATAGTCAATATAAATGTGAAATCTTCTTTACTTTCCCCTCCAATATCATGACCCTTCTTCCCTGCTGAAGTAGGTGGACCCCAATGGGTGGCTTATGTGAGGTGGAAAGGGCCAGAGAAAATCACTTTTTCTAAGCCACTTATGCCTCCCCAAGACAAGCTGGGTACACGGCATGGGCCAGAGCCCTGCTGGCCTCACAAGGTGGTTGTCAAGCCACACATCTGACATCCACGTGGTTGGCTTGGCATGGGAGCTAATCAACACCACCCAATTTCTTGGAGCTTTGAACTCAGTCTGGTGTGAGGAATTGCTCAAGCCTTAGTTCACAAGGTAGGCTTTCTGCAGTCTCTGGGACTACTATTTCCCAGGACTTCCACTGCCATAAGGCCCTTTCCTCTCAATCTGTTTACATCACTCCTGTAACACAGTACTACTATTTGCAGGAAAGGAGAACCTGTCATTGTTCTTACCCAGGATTTCCAGGTCTTTGTCCTATCTCAAAGAAGGGATTTTCAGGAGGAGACAAGCAGTGAAACAAAAACAGATTTTATTTGGATGCTTTTAGGAAGCGGAGGGAGTGAGAAAAAAAGGAAAGTGAGAAATGTGCACAAGAGAGAAAGGGTTCTTCTTTGGAGATGGACAGAGCCCCAATACACATCTCAAGAGGGGAAATGGGGATGATACATGTCCTCAGGCACCACATGTGCTTGGCCAGGTGGGCACCTACAGTGCATGGGCTCAGGCAGCGTATGCAACCTTCCTTTGTTCAAGGTCACTTTTATAGTTTTTTACCCAAGTGTGCCCATGTGGTGCTTCTACTTAGGTAAGAGTCCGTTGTTAGGGTGGTTGCCAAGGGAGTAGAGGTGAGAGTGGCCTATGGTCCTCTTTGAAATTCTTTTCCTCGCCTTTGTTTCTCCTAGAGTTTCTCTGGGAGGTGGTAGGGTCTAGTCTTCCTGAGTCTCAGCACCAGGTGAAGCCTTCTCAGGCCGTAGTTCACAAGGTAGGCTTTTTGCAGTCTCTGGGATTACTATTTCCCCGGAATTCTACTGCCATGGGGCCCTTTCCTCTCTACTTGTGTTAGGACCCGCTTATCTGGAGAACTGCCATGACAAGCTCTGAGTGACTTAGGCCTCTTCCAGGAACAAGAAAAGCAGAAAAAACAGATGCTTTTGTCAAAGATTACAGCCCCGGAATAAGGTTAGGTCTCCAAAATGCAACTGTCAGGAGTGGGCTGGATGTTGCAGGCCAAAACAACAGCAACATAAATATATGTATTCTTGCTGAGTAATGCTCACTTGCTAAAATAAAAGTATGAGAACTTGCTGAATTTAGTGCTCAGGGTCCTTGTTGAAACCTGCTGTGCTGGGTGGATACTTGGATCCCAGCTAGCTGGAACAATCAACCTCACTATGTGATTTGCATTATTGTCTCTGTTCTCTGTCCTTGAGTAAGGGATGGTCGACTCCGTACTCTTAACACCTGCTTACATCACTCCCATAACACAGTGATTTTAAGGAATTCTACTATCCATTCTAAACATTGTCTTTATATTTTCTTTAGTCCATAAGCAACATTGTTTATTGAACATTTAGAAGTGGTTCAAAATTATATTCTACATTCTTCAACTTGTTTTCAGTTCACATGTGTTTGATATAAATTCTCACTCATATAATTAAATTTAACTAATTCACTTTTATACATGATATTATAGTAAGTCCTTTACTAGATAATACAAATATATTTAGTTCTAATGTTATATATTTAGTTTGTAGACATTTTTATTATAAATTATACTGTTACAAATCAATTCTAGATTGCTTATTATTTCTCTAAGGTATAAGCCTAGAAATATGACTGCTCATTTTTATTTTATTTTTTTTTAGTGAAGCAAGATCACTTTTAGTGAAAGAAATTTAGATGAAAAGAGGGGAGAGAAAGAGAGAAATACATGTTTAAGAGAGAACAGGAGCTTAAAAGAACAGGGCTTGGAAGGATGTTATTATAAAAATCCTCCAAATGGTCTTGGCCTGGAATACTCAGCACACATAAAGTTAACCAGGGATTTCTCACAGGGAACGATCTGCTCTGTTTATGGTCCTTTTTATAATTTCTTCAGGACCTTCACATTCATCTTTAGCTTTTCCTTTTCTAAGGCACCTTCTCTTAGTGGGGCCTTGGATTTCTGCTTTTGGAAAGTGCCTCAGTTTTAGCGTGTCCAAAGAGCTCAGGATTTGCATCTCAAAGATTGTGCCTTCATGACTTTGGGCTACTTCAAGGCTGGTGAATTTCTTCTTAAGTTTTATTATTTTCCAAAACCTTATTACCGAGGGCCCCTACTATCTGACTCCTACATAACTTTACTAGATATCTCTGAACTTTCTTTGTGACTTATCTCCAATACTTTTCTATTTATGTAAGTGACATTCTAAAATGCAAACCATTTTCAAACTGTAGTATGACTATATTATTTACTTTTATAAGCTATGGTATACCATTTTAAAATGGTAGTATGACCATATTACTGACTTCTATAAACTATGGTATAAGTTCCAGAGACTGATGTTCAAGATGTGTTACTACTTCCCTAGGCCTAGCTCACTAACACTTTTCCCACTGGCAGTTTTACAACATTTAAAAAATGTAATTTGCTGATTTGGGGAACTCCTAAGCAGTGTTCAGGGGACTTAGGGACTATTTCCAGCAATACTATGCTGGCCCATCTGGCCACGCAATGTTGTTTGGGCCCAGAGGTGCTTAGGATCAATTTGTAGTTTAGAGTCACTAGTTACAGATATGAAATTCATCCCTTTGACCTATCTCCCCTTTCCCAAACAAATTACAAATTTCAAATAAACTATGTGCTTTTAAAATTCTCTTTTGCAGTCTCTCTCTCTCTCTCTCTCTCTCTCTCTCTCTCTCTCTCTCTCTCTCTCTCTCTCTCTCTCTCTCTCTTAAGGGGGGATCATACCCAGCTGTGCTCAGGGCTTAGTCCTAGGCTTTGTGCTCAAGAATCATTCCTGATGGGTTCCAGGGATCATATGGAATGCCAAGATCTAATCCAGGTTGGTCAGGTGTAAGGCAAGTGCCTCACCCACTGTACTTTCTCTTCACTCCTTGTTTTGCAATTTCTTTTACAAATCCATGTCCCTGCTAACTGAAAAATTCCCTGAAGAAGGAAAATTATTATAATATTCACATCTGTAATTCTAATACTTAACATTAGTTAATAGTTTATCACTTTAATAATTAAATACAGAATCCTGCAATGTGCTCTAGCCCCTGAACTGTTCTATTATCACAAATAATAGAAGTGCTAAAGGAACTTTGCCAAAAATGAATTAAAAGACACAGTTTACTACTAAACTACTTCTTAACAATAAAATTATGAAGCCACCAATTTCACATATCCACCCATTTTATTTACCTGACAAATCATATGCAACCCTTCCTGGGGTTTAATGCTCCCTCAAACATACTAGCTTGATCTTCAGATTCATTTTCAGAGTTTATTTGCAAAGACAGTGGATGGGAAAGCTCTGCTCTCTTCCCCCCAAAGTAAACATTGCAAAATATTAAAATAAAATGGATTATTTTCTCTGGACTTTACCTTGGTTCTCATGCAAAGAGGCAGCATCACAATTTTTCAAGACTCATTTATCTTAGTAGCAAACAACTGCATCCCCGACCATCAGTAACAGAAGATGGGTAGTTAGTGGGATAGTTCATTAGAAGTTAACACAGCAATTAGAGCAGCTGCAGATAGAAAATTCCAGTCAGTGAAGTATAAGGACTAAATATCAAATATACGAATCATTCCCCAATGTCAATCCAGATAATTCTTGGCAGAAAGACTGTGAAATTCAGGCATAGTGATGAGAGAAATGTCCACCAAATGTAGGGGTGTCTCCACCAATATGAGACAAATATTCGCTTTTTGTGATTTTTTTTACTATACATGTTAGATATCTTTCTTCAAAAGAATAGCTCCTAGTCTTTAGTCCATTGGAACACATCAGGAAAGATGCATTTTAGAAATTTTTATTGAAAATGATATTTTGTTTTATAAATATTTAATACTGTTTAACATATCAAATATACCATGGGTAGCTTTGCAGGCTCTGCCATGCAGGCAAGATATTCTTGGTGGCTTGCCAGCCTCTCCGAGAGGGGCAGAAGAATCGAACCTGGGTCAGCTGCATGCAAAGCAAATGCCCTACCTGCTGTGGTATCACTCCAATGGAGACCTTACTGGTGCCTGCTCAAGCAAATCGAACAATGGGATGACAATGATGACAGTGATGAAATAGTTAATAATTTCTTTCTAAAAGCTGGTATTCAGTAGTTGTCAAATGTTTAGAAACTCCTTAATTTGGCAAAAATTTAATTCTCATTATGTCAGTGTTGAGAAACATTTTATTTATTTGATTTTTACTTATTAAATCACTCTAAAATACTATGTTGTAAAGTTGTTCATGATTATCAGTCATACATTCATTAGAGACCCATCATCCCTTCACCAGTGTCCACTTCCCTACACTAGTATCTCCCATTTTTTATCCTGCCCCCAGCCTGCTTTATGGCAGACACATTTTCCCCACCTCATTTTTCTTTTTAGGCAATGGGGTTTACAATATTGTTAATGATAGGGTATCATATATACCACTTATCCTCCTATAAGCACCCAGCTCTTGTCCTGAGTGATCACTTCCCATTGTTCAAGTACATTTTAGAGTGAGTTAAATACAACACTAAAAATCCACTGAGTTCTATGCCTGTACAGTCATTATGATTTTGTCATATAGAAATAACTACTATTTCTTGAATATCTACTTGATATTAGTTAATTAACTGAGACACATTTCTATTGTGTACCATATATACTTACGCAAGTCATCACTAACCCTTACAAGACTGATATGCAATATGCATTTCTCCAGTCAGTCCATTTAAAAATAAGGAAATGGAAGGTTGATAACTTGTGAAAGTATTAAGTTAATGGGTATGATGCAGTGCCAGAACCAAAACTTAAAATGCAAAAAAAATCCCCAAACCAAAAAAGCCCCCCAAAACCCCACATCAACTTTGATAGGAATATCTGTCATTTCACTTGAACTTCTTGCCAAAGAAACACATTCTGAAAGACTCAGCAGGAGTGGTTGGCATGTTATAGCATGACCTGCTCTTTACTCAGAATCTGTGCTATTCTTTCTCTTTATTATGAGAATGTCAATCCTTCTGTTCTGGATGTACAGAGCAGCCTAAGCTGCTTATGGAGTGATGTGAGGTCAAAGGAAAATTTGGTAAAAAGATAATATATAGGGGGTAATAATGAAGTCAATGGCCAGCTTAATCAATCATTGTTTCCATCTTAGGCATACAAAACAATGTTTATATTTATATAACAACAAGTCTCACAATGGAGACGTTACTGGTGACCACTTGAGCAAATTAATGAACAATGGGACAACTGTGACAGTGACAGTGATATATAAATTTGTATCCCTTTCTGTATTTCAATTTTTTCAAGAGGAAATGAAGAGTACAACATGGTGCTACTCTGAAAATGATATGGGAGGTGACTTAATGATAGTTAACGCAGGACCCAGATATTTAGGCATTAAACTCTTGGTTCCACTATTATATATATTTAAATGTATATTTACATTATACATATGTAAATGTCTATATAACAGGTACCAATGTATATTTACACCATTATATAAGAGGTACCAATACACACATGTATATATATATGGTATATATATATAGTTTTGTTAGAATAAATTTTATTCATATGTATAAAGTTCATGTAACAATACCTAATATAACATTAGAAGCACATGAGAAATTTGTGCTTAGAAAGGGCAGATACATGCTATAGAAAGAGCAGCATAGAGAGCTTGATAACAACAACCAAGAGTGCACACATACCATCAAAGTTATTTAGTATATTTAGTTATATACTAGATATATATGTATATACTAGATATATATGTGAATATATGTACTAAAACCAAAATTTCCTGATACAACTGAAATTTGACTGGTTGTAACCCATTTTTATCAGCCTTCCACTTAGTTTGGCAGCAATTGTTAACTTTTACAATTGTTAACTTGATGTCTTCTCTCCTCCATTTAGTATTTTACTTAGTATAAATAAAACTAGTGTAGAGACATTAGTTCTATTCCTATTGCACAGTAAAAGACTCTCTAGAACCTTTCCTTGATGTTGACAATTGGTATCTCAGGATGGTGCTTGGTGTTGTTGATGAAAAAGACAAACTCTTTCTATCCTGTTGATAGAAAGAATAGCCAAACTGTAGCCAAGCCCAGGCTTATTAACTTCAGTGTGACTTGATGCCTATTGATCAGTAGGCACTATGTATTTTTCAGATCATTTTTTGCCTTAGTACCTGTAGAAAAGGCACTGATTGAGTAAGTTGCACTCTATTTACTAGTACAACAAGATTCAATAAATCAGGGTCTACTTATAAAATATTTAAAAAATCTCTTGACCCAAAGGGTAGATTCCAATTACACTTCCCTTTAATCCTTATGATATATATCATATATAATATATCCCTGTGGTATATATTATATATGATATAAAATGTCATATTCTTATTACTTAAAAATATGTGATATAATTATCACATATATGATATATGCTTTATATAATATATAATTTACATATAATTTATATAAATACAGAGTGAAAGGAATGCTGAGTCCCTTGATTAAGAAGACTGGAAAAATTATCTTCAAATTTAAAACTATTACTAAAATGAAGATTTTCTGAGGTATATGCTGTCCTCAATTAATCTAGATGCATAGTTAAGCAACTTAATGTATTCTAAAATGTTTTTAAAAATGGGTTAGCATCTCAGTACCACCAATTCCTGCATATAAGTGGTGAAAAATTCACTTCTTTTATCTAGCACCCGGTACTCTAATTTACAAAGCCTATGACTTTAGAGACATAGATGTATGTGAAAATTAAATGAGTATTCAAAGTACAAAGTACTTAGAACAATGTCTGACACATAGGAAGCACTTCTGAAATGTTTAATTCCCAGTCTAACCTAATGTGTTAAATTTATATTATTTCATGGTTCAAGAGTTGTGAATTAGAATAAAGTTATGACCTCTACCCTAGCATAGTAGCATATTTATGTGCACAAAATGCAAATGTAAGTGCAGAGTCCCTTCAAGATAAATGTTTATAATCCTTAGCTATTATTTTAATTAGTAATCTTAAATTCTTTCCAGAATAGGTATTGCAAAAAATAAAAGTCAAAATATTATTTATCTGTTATATGAAGAGATAGGTTAGTGGCAGGTTAGAAACTACATAGTCATTGTTGGAAAGTGTTGGGAAGATGTTTTTAGGTACATGAAATACTTAACATTTTCTCAGAGTTAAAAAAATGAAATCAGCTCAGACTTAGCATTTCTCATTATGAGAAAATGTCTTCAGCTGAACTATATGACATTTAGTGTGACACATGGCAAAAATTTTGGGGTAGGCCCATTCTCCTCTGAATGATTCATAGTGTGTTTTCTAGAAGAAAAAAAGAAACTGTCCTATAAACCAAGATAAGCCTTCTGAGAAAAATACACTGTGGTCACTATCTTAAGCCTCTTTACAATAACATTACTTGAAAACTGTTTTAATTAGCAAAGGGAAGATACATGCATAGAAAGAAGAGTTAAGAAAACTTGATAACAACAACCAAGAGTGCACACATACCATCAAAGATTAAAGTTATTTAGCATATTAAATTATATACTTTATATGATGCATATATATATACACATATATATAGTAAAACCAAAATTTTCTGATACAACTAAAATTGACTGGTAGTCAACCCATTTTACTTCATCAGGAGCATAGAAAGAGTATAGATCCTCTTGAAAATTTGCATAAATTGTTTTACAGTATACTGATCATATTTTTAAATTGAATTTTATGCCCTTATATTTATTAATGTCATTAAAAGAGCAGATTGAATCATATGAGATTTCCACCAATAGCTGATTTTAACCTTTACAAAAAAGAAGAAACAGTATTGTCAATGTTAATGTGTTATATTCCACAGCATTTAAAAAATTTGTGTGATGTGCAATACCACTGAAGTGCAAAATTGTATTTTGATTGGTTGCCTTTAATACTCAAATTATTTAAGAGGATATTCTTCCATATAAATAATTCTACAGTCTTTACAATATATTTTCTGACTGTTCTATTACTGTGCCACAGATAAGTTGCACAGTATGTGTCAATATTAAAAACCTGGAATTTTACCTTATTTGTCAGCTAACAAATTGGTCAGTCATATTTCACGAATTCTTTAAGAATATGTGAGGTGTTAATATCAGAGTCAAAGAGTTTTATTATTCATGGCACAACAACCATGATAGTAGTGTAAGAATTAGCGTATTAGCATCACTTCCTTTTTTTCTTCTCAATTTTCATGAGATGAGCCTGTTGCAGCAAAGTGAATGCTATGTGGAGAGTCAGAATTATTAATGCCCAAGAAACCCTACTGTTAAAGTTCTCAGGCATTAACAATCATTCTAAAACAAACTTCTCTGATCTTTGTTCCAAAAGGGAGACGTTGCTTTTTAGCATTGGACAGGAAGCAAGACTGCCCTCTGCAGACACATGCTTTCAAGTTGTTCACCTTATGAAGATACTAGAAAGCTTAATTTGGGACAGAATAGTTTGTGTTTTCTTTGCAAGATACCTTAGAACCTGGGAGACCTATTGCTAATCATTCCCAATAATCTTAAATACATACCTTGGGATTTCACTGGAATGGACATCTAAGCAGAGGATGACTAGGTGTGTTGGATTTGTGCGGGGCAGTATTTTTTTCATTGGTAAATTGGTAAATTACTGTCCTAGGTGCTTATTAAATTTTATACTTCCATCACTGTATAACTTTGGCCTTTGTTTTCTAATTTTCTCCCCGCTTCTGACTCTCTCATTAAAAATATTTAATTACATCAATATTAAAATTATTTTTATGATTTTTTGACCACTCAACTCTCCTCTGTGAATTTTATTTCTATGTGCTTTAATATTTTTTCCATTTTAACAATATTTTTGACTTGTAGAAATATTCTGTATTTTAATACTTATATGCTTTCTTGTAAATACTTGAAATTATCTTCTATCTATTAATTATTTGATTTTAATTGCATTCTTCATGTGCTTATGGAAAAAACTCATTCATCTATATTTTCTTGGGGTATATTATTACTCTCAAATAATATAACAATATTTCCCAATTTATAAAAATATGTTAAATATTTTATTCGATATATTTAAAATATTCACATATAGGTCTTGAACAAGATGGAATTTGTTTTAGAATAATATATACTGGATCTATTCTTTCCCACTAGTTTCAGTCTTAAAGTCCTGGTATCCATAAAGTTTTTGGATCTCTGCTCTTCCAATCTTTTAGTTTCCTTCAAATCTCTTTGACTACTCTTTATAATAATGATATTTGCATTTTAAGTTTTCTGTTTTACTAGGTAATACATTTTTATTTTACTGATTGTTTTAATATGTCTTGCCATTTTTGACTGCCAGAGCGATAGCACAGGGGGTAGGGCCTTTGCCTTGCTTGAGGCCAACCTGTGTTTGATTCCTCCGTCTCTCTCGGAGAGCCAGGCAAGCTACTAAGAGTATCCGCCCGCACGGCAGAGCCTGGCAAACTCCCCGTGGCGTATTCGATATGCCAAAAACAGTAACGACAAGTCTCACAACGGAGACATTACTGGTTCCCGCTTGAGGAAATCGATGAACAATGGGAGGACAGTGCTTACATGATAATTTATGATATAGCTAAATTGAATCATCTATGGTCAATTAATAATTACATTGGATAATATCTTTGTGTGCTATATGAATTTTTATGTGTATTTTGAAACCAATCCAATCGATTGGAGGCAAGATGGATCCGATAACACCCGAACCACTGACACTCTCCTGAACCGGGCTCACCATCTCGCCTTAGAAAATGCGCGGCTCAGCACGCCAGGCGTGGAACTCTCTGTGTGATCCCTGCTAGAACTCTACCGTAATTCCTGATAGACATCACCAGTTGTTTTGCAAGATTCAGACAGAATGGCATCGGCAGGGTGTGGAGAAACTGTGATGGTGGCTGCAGCATTGCCGCCTGCCCCAGCCGGCCTAGTCACAGCGCTGTGGGACATAGAGCCCTGACGGCAGTGCGCACAATGGCTCATCCACTGTGGGATGCTGTCAGCCCAACCACCGGGTGACCTGGGACTCGGAGTAGGTATTTGACCTGGCACAGACTCTCCTCAATAGGGTCCTGCTCTGCTAACTGCTCAAAAACCTCAGGGCACACTCCATCAACCTCAAGGAGATCAACCTGAGGCCACAGATGTCCCAGGTGCTGCCCAGAGATGCAGGCAGGTGCATGTTTGTCAGTGTGCAGATCATTACAACATGCCCTTCGACCAAAAGCTTACATTCAGTAGACTGGGAATACCTGCAAAGGCCATTAGAGGCCGCACCAAAAGCCTCTGTCCCTCTCAGAGAGCCGGCAAGCTACCAAGAGTATCTGCCTGCATGGCAGAGCCTGGCAAGCTACCAGTGGCATACTCGATATGCCAAAAACAGTAACAATGATGGTCCTCATTCCCCTGACCTTGAAAGAGCCCCCAATATTCCATTGGGCTACACTAGCACGCAACATGGAAGAATAGAGAAGTTACTGGCACCCACTTAAGCAAATCAATGAACAATGGGATGACAGTGATATAGTGATACAGTGGTTTTGAAACCATGTTGCTAAGAGTGTAATCATGATTACTGTATCTTTATAGAGGCTTCTCTGCTTTTACCCTTAAGATGCGTTCCCCCTTATTTCTGTTATTTCTTTCTTTTTTAACTACTAATCTATTTATACCATGCAAATAATCTCTAATATACTACTATATTACTATAAAGTTATGTGTTACCACACAATCTTTTCCAATATTGAGAGAAAAGTTACATGATTTTTTAACTTTTTTTTATGACTAGCTTAAAAAGTCCATTTTTAAAGTCTTATTTTTAAGTCTAGCTTCTGTTATCTACTAAGAATTTATATATATTTTAAAGCTATTTTGAAGTTCATATATTTTTCTCTTTCTTTTTTCCTGTTGGTGGGATGGCAAGCAGATATTGGGCCTCCCATGTTAGTGCTCAGGCCTCTTCCTGGACCTGTGGTCCAGAGTTTGCCCTGTCAGCAGCTGTGCCAAAGACCAGCAGTACCTAAAGTAACTGCTTCACCCTGAAGTCCACTTGCTTCCAGAAATTCATATTTTGAAGTTTTGACTAACAGAGTGGCTATATTTGATGAAAAAAACTGTAAAAGAGATAATTAAGATTAAATCAAATCCAGTAAATAGAGCCCTAACCCAAAGAAATGGTTTTCTCATAATGAAAGGAAGAAATGAAGGAGATCCAGCAAGGACAGAAAGAAGACAGCTCCCTGCAAACCAAGGCCTTTTGCAAGATGTCTCTGGGAAATGAAATACACTCACATCTTATTTATGGACTTTTAGCTTTCTAAATTTGAAAAACGAAAGTTTTTTCTGGGCTGCCTAAATTGTTCTATTTTTATGGTCATCCAGGAGAAATAAGTCTATATTTTAAATGCTATTTTATATATTGGGCTCTAAATGACCCTTTAAAAGAACCTATCAGAGTTTTGAATAAATGGAGGAACATACATGATGTGTGGCAATTCTTCCCCCTCACCCTTTTGTTGCTGTTGTACCTGCAGTGACCAGAAATCACATATCCTTGGTTGTGGAGCTTACTGGGAATATGTATTTCAGTTATGGCATTTATGCACTCTTGGGACTGTACTTATAATTCTGGTGCTTGAGCACACCCTGGTCATAGTGTATTGCTTAATATGGTGTTCATGCATCTTTAGTTGTGGTGCATGCTGGAGTTAAACACACAAATTGTGGTGTTTGTGTACATCTAGTTATGCATTGGTAATTGCATATTTTTGTAGTGCCAGGGTTCCCAGATAACAGACATTCTGGGACTGGTTTAATGCACATGGAAAGTGTCAGACTGATTTAATGCACATGGACAGGTTCAAACTTATGATCTCATGCTTGCAACTTTTAGACACTGAACCATAGAATATCTGAGCTTTTTTTTTCATGCTTGTGTGTGTGTGTGACTCCTAAATGAGTTTCCCCCTTCCCACTCCCCCCGTGTGTTTGTGTTTGTGTGTGTGTGTGTGTGTGTGTGTGTGTGTCACATCCAGTAGTGCTCAGGGCTTATTCCTGCCTCAGAAATCTGGTATCACTCCTGATAGTGCTAGGGGATCATACAGGGTTTCCAGAGATTAAATTCATTTCAGCCAAACACTGTAGCACTATCGTCTCATTGCTCATTGATTTGTTCGAGCGGGCACCAGTAACGTCTCCATTGCGAGACTTGTTGTTACTGTTTTTGGCATATCGAATATGCCTCAGGTAGCTTGCCAGGCTGTGCCATGAGGGTGGGATACTCTCGGTAGTTTGCTGGGCTCTCCGAGAGGGACAGAAGAATTGAACCCGGGTCAGCGATGCGCAAGGCAAACACCCTACCTCCTGTGCTATCACTCCAGCCATATACAAGTTAAATTAATTTCTTACCAGCTGTACTATCTCACTGGTCTCCTAAATGAGCTTCTATAAAACGTCTTTATTGGTGGTCAATGCCATGGTAGAAAATATAGTCTGGGTAACAAAAAACAAGTAGACAGAGTGGCAGATTGAATTGGAAATTGAACCCAACATTTCTCTACTTGCAAGAAACACATCTGAACAGTCAGAGAAAACACAGACTCAAAGCTAAAGGCTGGGAAACAATTCTATAGGCAAGTAACTCCCTC